>NW_026843404.1:482229-483429 GCF_019175385.1 Lycium barbarum
GTTTAGGGTTTAGGGTTTAGGGTTTAGGGTTTAGGGTTTAGGGTTTAGGGTTTAGGGTTTAGGGTTTAGGGTTTAGGGTTTAGGGTTTAGGGTTTAGGGTTTAGGGTTTAGGGTTTAGGGTTTAGGGTTTAGGGTTTAGGGTTTAGGGTTTAGGGTTTAGGGTTTAGGGTTTAGGGTTTAGGGTTTAGGGTTTAGGGTTTAGGGTTTAGGGTTTAGGGTTTAGGGTTTAGGGTTTAGGGTTTAGGGTTTAGGGTTTAGGGTTTAGGGTTTAGGGTTTAGGGTTTAGGGTTTAGGGTTTAGGGTTTAGGGTTTAGGGTTTAGGGTTTAGGGTTTAGGGTTTAGGGTTTAGGGTTTAGGGTTTAGGGTTTAGGGTTTAGGTTTAGGGTTAGGGTTTAGGGTTTAGGGTTTAGGGTTTAGGGTTTAGGGTTTAGGGTTTAGGGTTTAGGGTTTAGGGTTTAGGGTTTAGGGTTTAGGGTTTAGGGTTTAGGGTTTAGGGTTTAGGGTTTAGGGTTTAGGGTTTAGGGTTTAGGGTTTAGGGTTTAGGGTTTAGGGTTTAGGGTTTAGGGTTTAGGGTTTAGGGTTTAGGGTTTAGGGTTTAGGGTTTAGGGTTTAGGGTTTAGGGTTTAGGGTTTAGGGTTTAGGGTTTAGGGTTTAGGGTTTAGGGTTTAGGGTTTAGGGTTTAGGGTTTAGGGTTTAGGGTTTAGGGTTTAGGGTTTAGGGTTTAGGGTTTAGGGTTTAGGGTTTAGGGTTTAGGGTTTAGGGTTTAGGGTTTAGGGTTTAGGGTTTAGGGTTTAGGGTTTAGGGTTTAGGGTTTAGGGTTTAGGGTTTAGGGTTTAGGGTTTAGGGTTTAGGGTTTAGGGTTTAGGGTTTAGGGTTTAGGGTTTAGGGTTTTTAGGGTTTAGGGTTTAGGGTTTAGGGTTTAGGGTTTAGGGTTTAGGGTTTAGGGTTTAGGGTTTAGGGTTTAGGGTTTAGGGTTTAGGGTTTAGGGTTTAGGGTTTAGGGTTTAGGGTTTAGGGTTTAGGGTTTAGGGTTTAGGGTTTAGGGTTTAGGGTTTAGGGTTTAGGGTTTAGGGTTTAGGGTTTAGGGTTTAGGGTTTAGGGTTTAGGGTTTAGGGTTTAGGGTTTAGGGTTTAGGGTTTAGGGTTTAGGGTTTAGGGTTTAGGGTTTAGGGTTTAGGGTTTAGGGTTTAGGGTTTAGGGTT
>NW_026843405.1:0-12500 GCF_019175385.1 Lycium barbarum
CAGTTTTTCGACGAAACGGGAAGTGAGTTTGGAAAGGCTTAAGGAGCGTGAAAGGTATGTAAAGCAAACCCAATTCTTCCCTTGGCATGCCCCTAGTGTGTTAGGGTCGGATCCGGGCCTCGAAGGACCTCTTGGCCCTCGGAATCCGCAAGACAAAATTTCAGTTTTTCCTTCAGTAGAATTGAACCATTTTGATACGCTTTTTCTGAAATTATGCAATTGTGCTCTACGTTACTCAGAAAGTCATAGAATGTCTGTATAACCTTCGTAGATGATATTATATGTTTAGAGGGCACAATTTGAGCCCGCCACCATATTTGTTCTGAGGCGGGCCCACTATTTACGTTTTTGCCCCTAATGTGTTAAAGCTTCCTTTTTAAGCGATTTTTGAAAGAAATGTTTTAATTACCCTACTAATCGCTTAACGAATATTATTTTAAATATTCTGTTAAATATTATAAACTATTTTGACACTCGGAATGACTTCGGGAAAGTTATACTTTTGTAATTTATTATGATATCCGAAATTGTCACGACCCGACCAGGGGCCGTGACGAGTACCCGATACTTGTACCGAGCACCCCTTAGCTATCCTGTACAAACAGTGCCATATTTTTTTTTTCTAAACATTAACATTTGCAGTAAACTTTCTAATATCGCGTTACACCAGAACGCGGACCATTCGGAATAAAATACATTAAACTGTACATAGCTGACTGTGTATATCTGTCTACGAGCCTCTAGACATAGTACATTTATACAGAGAAAGGGCCGAGTACTATCGCGCCCGAAAATACATACACAAAATAGTACCGATGAAATAAGGCTCCGGAACAACTGGAGCGCTGTCGAATGCTGCTGATAGGGCACTAGGAATCTGGTCCGTATACCTGCTGACCTGCGCGGCATGAAACGCAGCGTCCACAAGAAGGGACGTCAGTACGAATAATGTACCGAGTATGTAAGGCATGGAAAACAATACAAGCAGTAACATGAAGTACGATCAATAATAATATCACGGAGCCATAGGGCGTATAACGAGGCAAGAACGTAACCTGTACATAGGAAGGCCCCTCTTTAGGCCTGCTGTCATGTAGGCTTGTCTTTTCGTCTTTGAAACGTTTCTTTTCATAGGCATAGGAATCACATCTTTATATTACTTATTCTCGTGTACAGGAATAAAACAGTACGTTTCAGTAACGGTATCATTTGCTCACGTTTACGGACACCGAATACAATCGGCTCTCCCAACCCCCCCTCGGTGTCCCTTATTCATGTATACAGAAAACAGTACAATTCAGTAGACGGTATCTTTCATTTACATTTACAGACGCCGAATACAATCGGCTCTCCCAACCCCCTCCCCAACGATGACCCAACATAGTACATCACATATGTATCACACATTATATATATACATATACAGACGCCGCGTACGGCTCATCCCATATCCCGCGTCCGGGCATCCCGCGTCCAGGATGGAATCCAGCTGAATCAGGTGGTGATATAACAGTGGCCCTTCCCTTTTTCCCCACATACACATACATATACATTTACTCATCTTTTATGCATATACATGTCTTATATACATTTACTTTACCATATATATATACATACCCATACACGTATACCCGTTTTATGTACCTATATCATATAAGCACACAAGAGAGCCAAGGAAAATCATGTATCCGTCGGAGTGACATAAGGTCGGTGACCTCCGATTACATTACGGAATGCTAGTGATAGCTTTGTCTCACCTTGAAGGAACAAGTATTTTAAGGCGAAACTATCAACGGAAAATAGTGTTACAGTAACCGAAAATGAAAACTTAGGTATTTTAGCAAATAAAGTTATAACTAGAAAATATAAATATGATTCAACAATTAGTTTATCGCTTTCATGTTTATATGAAGTACTTGGCTTAGTCGTAGAGTCGTTCCGGTCGTACTTATCATAGCTACATTCTCTTGTCCGACATTGTCATTATCATTATCATCATAGAAACACTCCCGCTGGAGTAGTCATAGTACTTATCACTTGGTGACGAAATCGGGATCAAAGGCCCCCTTTTGATTCACTTCAAGTACGTTAACCAAGATTATAGGAAAATCCGAGAGTAACGGGCCCACCTCGGGCCGGACGAGGTAGCGTATATAATTTACCCATAGTACGTGTCATAACGTTACTTGTATGAGTCTTAGGGTAATCGGGTCCCACTTAGGCAAGTTATAGAGGTCTAGAAGGTCTTTTCGTCGTTTTACACACTTTCTACTTCAATTCAATTGAACGAAAAGTTGAAAACTTTAGGTGCGGATTCCGGGGATTAGGGTTATCCCCGAGACTCGTACCCGACTTCGTTTAGTTAAGACATGCCATAGAAAGAAAGGTGAAGCCTTACATACCTCTTTCCGCTCCTTTAGCTACTCCAAATTCGAGTCACAATCTCGTCAAAATCTGCGATTTGGTCATTTTTACCAAAACTCTCATTAGCATACTTAGAGTTAACACCTTAAGGAAACAATTGGCTACCGAAATTTCGGCAGCATTTCCTCTGTAAATACACCATCCTCGACATTCAATATAACCAAATTCTTGACAAACACAATCCGGGAATTCAAACCCGGCCAAACTATTATCATAACTCAATAATCACACTAGTGATTCACACATTTAGTTCAAGACACATGATATCAATTTGCTACTTTCTTCAAAACTTTCCAACTTCAATGAACACAATAGCAACCTTGTAATATATATTTCCTCAACATTATACTAATACCATTACTTACTATCCATGCAAGAACATTGTCCTCCAATATACATAATCTCCCACTTACCAATACTTCACCAAGGTCACCAAACCTTTATTTGCGATATGAAATCTACGACACAACAACTACAACATTGAATATAACTTGCTCATTATTCTTCATTCTTCAACACATATACATTGCCATACATACAATATACACGACCATGTACACATAATAAAATTACTATACCTCACGGCCATACACAACATCAATATTCTCCAACTCATTCAACTTTCATTTTCTACACATTACTTACAAACATAACAACCAAATACTAGTTAACACAATTGAAGCATGGCTTCTACACATACATATAGGTACACGGCCACATATCATATTTCTCTCCTTCATGAATTTCATCCATTTTAGCATACTACAACACATATAAACCATATATAACACATAAAACAAGATTAGAATTTACCTATCTTCTTCAACTTCTTATTTGCCTAACTCTTGGCAACTTGTATGATTTTGAACCTTTCTTGCTCCAACAACAACTCCACCTTGTTAAGCACCCTTCACTTGGTAGAAAATGATTTTTGGAGGAATTTTGCAAATTTTTCTTGGGAATTCTTGTTATGGCCGAATGGCCTAGGTTATTTTCTCCTTCTTTCTTTTCTCCTCAAGTCTTGAAATTTCTAGAGGTTAGCAAGATAAGGATGACTTACTCATCCTATTTATTGACAAATTTTTGTTCAATATGGGCTTGGACCCAAGTCCTTGGCCGGTTGGGCCTAGAGATTTCCCAAATATTTACTTTCAAGCCCACTTGTATTTTTTTGCTAGTTTATGTAACCAAAATTGCCCTTCATCTTCTTCCATATTTTCACGAGTCATATTGCGAATTTCCCTTTATGCCCTTGACCTTCCTTATTAATTCCACTTCTAAGTTTTTCATAAGCAACTCATATGTCAAACAAAATAAGATATGGCCTTGCTTGTTATCTTCCCGCGATTGCCTTGAATTATCCGAATGTGAAAAATGCGGGATATAACATCCTCCCCCCCTTCAGAACATTCGTCCTCGAATGTTAAACTTGCCTCATAGCGTAGTATAATATTTCGGGGAGGTCTCCTTTGTAAATACCTCCTGTCGCTTAGCATATTCATCTTAGAAGCTTAGGTTGCCCTTTTTACGATCTTTACGGTTGAAATTCCTTCTTCATGGCGTCCGCTGCGTCTATCCCCTCACTAGACATGTTCCCGTATACCGCCATATTAGGTATTCCTTGCCTTAGCTAGTGTGGACTCAATATTGGCCTCACCCTGACATTTGTACTTTTCTCCTTCGTTCCCAAAGCTCTCCGTTGTCACGACTTCCCTTTTTCTGTTAGTCTAGTCCGGCTCGGCCTATGTGGCTCGTGTGGGGTTTCTAACCACTTCCCACACCCCAATTTACTCTGGGCTACCTACTTTTACACTCGTCTCTTGTTTCCGCATCTATGAAATTTTCAGCATATTTCCCAGGGGGTCACCCATCATGGGATTACTCCCACCTGAGCACGCTTAACCTTGAAGCTTTAATGCATTTCAATGTCTCGGTGTCAATATTTTTACTTCCGCTTCCTCGTACCCCTTATGCCGCATAATATGGAACGAGTTGGGGTCTCGGCAGTTTTCGAAACGTCCGCGTAACACGTCTTTTCCTTTATTTACAGTTCTAACCTTCGCAATTTTCGGGTGTTCGCCTTTTACCTATGCGTATGGCCACTTCCGTCCAAATTTCCAAATTCTCAATGTGTTCAGTAATACAGAGGACAGTATAGGGAAAAAAAATAAATTTCGAATTAATTAACACATGTCTATCACAGAGGATACTGAAAAAGTACCTGTGGCCGCGTCTGCGGAAGCCTCAGGGTCCTGTCGTCCTGCCAGTGCATATAGGCGGTGCGGAGGACCGGCTGAACTAGGTGCTCCTCCCCTACCTCGGCCGCGGCCTGCTGGAGCCTGAGAAGTCTGTCCACGAGGGCGCACGGTCGACGACGAACCGATCGCTGATCCGGCTGGCTGCGTTTGGCCTCCTCCATCCTTTAGTGGGCAATCACGTACAAAATGGTCAGTCCGACCACAGGCAAAACAACCACCGGTGTCTAGGTAGCACTGCCCAGAGTGTGGCTTGCCACACCGAGCACATCGTGGTGGGGGAAGCCCCGTCCTGCTAGAATCGGCTCTGTACTGGAGTCTTGAAGCCTTAGAGCCTTGTCCTGTTCCTGAATTGGTAGGTCGGTCAAATCCCCATTCCGCTAATCGAGGAGGTGCACTGGCCGCTGGTTGGCCCGAATACCCAGATTGCTCTTGTGCCTGCCCCCCTCTATACTCGCTCCTACCCCTAGAAAATCTGCCTCTTTTTCTGGAACCCCTATCTGGATAGCTCTCCTCTCTCCGTGTCTGATACTGCTCCTCCAGATTTTGGGCGTGGGCCTGGATGCGAGTAATAGTCATCCCGTCTTGGAGTGAGGCCGTCAAACACTCCTTAACCAAATGTGGCCCTAGCCCGCTTACAAATCGGTGCACATGGTCTCCCCTATCTGCTATCAGGGCGGGGGCATACCTGGCGAGCGAGTTGAAACGAAGGCTGTATTCCCGAACGCTCATATTTCCCTGTCTCAAGTTCAAGAACATATCGGCTCGAGCCCGTCGAACCTCTGGCGGTAGAAAATGTCGTAGGAAAGCCTCAGTGAACTCCTGCCAAACCGGAGGGGGTGCATTTGCTCCCCTCGATGATATCCAGTTACCGTACCACAGAACTGCCACATCCCGCAGCCTGTATGAAGCCAACTCTACGGACTCCGTATCCGAAGCATGTATGATCCTCAGAGTCCTCAGCATCTCGTCTATAAAACCCTGCGGGTCCTCCTCTGGCTTCGATCCATAGAACTCTGGCGGCTTCAGGGTAATAAAGTCTCGGGCCCTTGCGCTTACCGCCCTGTCGCCTGTGTCCACATCTTGCCGCTGAGCTTGCGCGGCGACTAGCTGGGTCAATAACTGGATGGCCTCTGCCATCTGCTGGCCCGGAGCTGCTGGCGGTGGAACTGGAGGTGCGGGGGCTGGAGCTGGAGCTCTCCCCTGCTCTGCCGGTGCAGGGGGTGCAGGAACAGTCTGAGGGGGAGCTTCATTGTGAGATTCTTCTTCGTCTAGCTCCTGTTCAACTCTGCGGGCCGCCGCCCCCTTGGCTTTCTCGGCCGTCGTAGCCTTTCTCTTCGGCGGCATTACTGAAACCATAACATCGGTTTTAGAAAAGGAGCATGGAAGCCTGGTAACATAGCTCTATCGCACGATTTCAGAATACAAAGAAGGTCACATTTCCTAAATGCCCTGTAGCCTCCTGTCTATAAGTATGGCGCGCTACACACCCATAGACAAGACTCTACTGGACACGGCTCGTAGACAAACCCTAGGACCGAACTGCTCTGATACCACTTCTGTCACGACCCGACCAGGGGCCGTGACGAGTACCCGATACTTGTACCGAGCACCCCTTAGCTATCCTGTACAAACAGTGCCATATTTTTTTTTTCTAAACATTAACATTTGCAGTAAACTTTCTAATATCGCGTTACACCAGAACGCGGACCATTCGGAATAAAATACATTAAACTGTACATAGCTGACTGTGTATATCTGTCTACGAGCCTCTAGACATAGTACATTTATACAGAGAAAGGGCCGAGTACTATCGCGCCCGAAAATACATACACAAAATAGTACCGATGAAATAAGGCTCCGGAACAACTGGAGCGCTGTCGAATGCTGCTGATAGGGCACTAGGAATCTGGTCCGTATACCTGCTGACCTGCGCGGCATGAAACGCAGCGTCCACAAGAAGGGACGTCAGTACGAATAATGTACCGAGTATGTAAGGCATGGAAAACAATACAAGCAGTAACATGAAGTACGATCAATAATAATATCACGGAGCCATAGGGCGTATAACGAGGCAAGAACGTAACCTGTACATAGGAAGGCCCCTCTTTAGGCCTGCTGTCATGTAGGCTTGTCTTTTCGTCTTTGAAACGTTTCTTTTCATAGGCATAGGAATCACATCTTTATATTACTTATTCTCGTGTACAGGAATAAAACAGTACGTTTCAGTAACGGTATCATTTGCTCACGTTTACGGACACCGAATACAATCGGCTCTCCCAACCCCCCCTCGGTGTCCCTTATTCATGTATACAGAAAACAGTACAATTCAGTAGACGGTATCTTTCATTTACATTTACAGACGCCGAATACAATCGGCTCTCCCAACCCCCTCCCCAACGATGACCCAACATAGTACATCACATATGTATCACACATTATATATATACATATACAGACGCCGCGTACGGCTCATCCCATATCCCGCGTCCGGGCATCCCGCGTCCAGGATGGAATCCAGCTGAATCAGGTGGTGATATAACAGTGGCCCTTCCCTTTTTCCCCACATACACATACATATACATTTACTCATCTTTTATGCATATACATGTCTTATATACATTTACTTTACCATATATATATACATACCCATACACGTATACCTGTTTTATGTACCTATATCATATAAGCACACAAGAGAGCCAAGGAAAATCATGTATCCGTCGGAGTGACATAAGGTCGGTGACCTCCGATTACATTACGGAATGCTAGTGATAGCTTTGTCTCACCTTGAAGGAACAAGTATTTTAAGGCGAAACTATCAACGGAAAATAGTGTTACAGTAACCGAAAATGAAAACTTAGGTATTTTAGCAAATAAAGTTATAACTAGAAAATATAAATATGATTCAACAATTAGTTTATCGCTTTCATGTTTATATGAAGTACTTGGCTTAGTCGTAGAGTCGTTCCGGTCGTACTTATCATAGCTACATTCTCTTGTCCGACATTGTCATTATCATTATCATCATAGAAACACTCCCGCTGGAGTAGTCATAGTACTTATCACTTGGTGACGAAATCGGGATCAAAGGCCCCCTTTTGATTCACTTCAAGTACGTTAACCAAGATTATAGGAAAATCCGAGAGTAACGGGCCCACCTCGGGCCGGACGAGGTAGCGTATATAATTTACCCATAGTACGTGTCATAACGTTACTTGTATGAGTCTTAGGGTAATCGGGTCCCACTTAGGCAAGTTATAGAGGTCTAGAAGGTCTTTTCGTCGTTTTACACACTTTCTACTTCAATTCAATTGAACGAAAAGTTGAAAACTTTAGGTGCGGATTCCGGGGATTAGGGTTATCCCCGAGACTCGTACCCGACTTCGTTTAGTTAAGACATGCCATAGAAAGAAAGGTGAAGCCTTACATACCTCTTTCCGCTCCTTTAGCTACTCCAAATTCGAGTCACAATCTCGTCAAAATCTGCGATTTGGTCATTTTTACCAAAACTCTCATTAGCATACTTAGAGTTAACACCTTAAGGAAACAATTGGCTACCGAAATTTCGGCAGCATTTCCTCTGTAAATACACCATCCTCGACATTCAATATAACCAAATTCTTGACAAACACAATCCGGGAATTCAAACCCGGCCAAACTATTATCATAACTCAATAATCACACTAGTGATTCACACATTTAGTTCAAGACACATGATATCAATTTGCTACTTTCTTCAAAACTTTCCAACTTCAATGAACACAATAGCAACCTTGTAATATATATTTCCTCAACATTATACTAATACCATTACTTACTATCCATGCAAGAACATTGTCCTCCAATATACATAATCTCCCACTTACCAATACTTCACCAAGGTCACCAAACCTTTATTTGCGATATGAAATCTACGACACAACAACTACAACATTGAATATAACTTGCTCATTATTCTTCATTCTTCAACACATATACATTGCCATACATACAATATACACGACCATGTACACATAATAAAATTACTATACCTCACGGCCATACACAACATCAATATTCTCCAACTCATTCAACTTTCATTTTCTACACATTACTTACAAACATAACAACCAAATACTAGTTAACACAATTGAAGCATGGCTTCTACACATACATATAGGTACACGGCCACATATCATATTTCTCTCCTTCATGAATTTCATCCATTTTAGCATACTACAACACATATAAACCATATATAACACATAAAACAAGATTAGAATTTACCTATCTTCTTCAACTTCTTATTTGCCTAACTCTTGGCAACTTGTATGATTTTGAACCTTTCTTGCTCCAACAACAACTCCACCTTGTTAAGCACCCTTCACTTGGTAGAAAATGATTTTTGGAGGAATTTTGCAAATTTTTCTTGGGAATTCTTGTTATGGCCGAATGGCCTAGGTTATTTTCTCCTTCTTTCTTTTCTCCTCAAGTCTTGAAATTTCTAGAGGTTAGCAAGATAAGGATGACTTACTCATCCTATTTATTGAAAAATTTTTGTTCAATATGGGCTTGGACCCAAGTCCTTGGCCGGTTGGGCCTAGAGATTTCCCAAATATTTACTTTCAAGCCCACTTGTATTTTTTTGCTAGTTTATGTAACCAAAATTGCCCTTCATCTTCTTCCATATTTTCACGAGTCATATTGCGAATTTCCCTTTATGCCCTTGACCTTCCTTATTAATTCCACTTCTAAGTTTTTCATAAGCAACTCATATGTCAAACAAAATAAGATATGGCCTTGCTTGTTATCTTCCCGCGATTGCCTTGAATTATCCGAATGTGAAAAATGCGGGATATAACAGAAATACATTTACTATGATTCCGTCCGACTCCATTGGATTGGTTTGTCTTTGATACGCTTCATCGAGTCTTTGAAAACATTTATGATATTTTTAAATTGCATTAGTCTCTCACTACTCCATTCGTGGATGTCCCAATGTTTCCCACACTGAGCCCGGGCCAGGATATGTTGTCAAGCGTAATTCTCTGCATTGTTCGCCGCGTCCCGATGTGAGGGGGCAGGTATACGCGTACATGGGTCTGTGGAGTATGATGTGCCCTGTCCGCCTATTCTGATCTGATCTGTATGGCCATTTTGATATGACATTATATGATACGGGGCCACGCCCCTTTTTCTGATTCCTCTGTATAGTGGCACCAGCGTCGGGAGGGTGGCCACATTCTGTCTGCCGAGTCCCGTGTCAGGGACCGGATATGATATGATATGACATATGTTTCTGTACGCATTCTGTCTGTTTTGGAAATATGCATTTGACACTCTGGATTCTGTACTCATTTTCTGTAACCATTATGATTTGACTTCTGTGATTCCGCTTTACATATTCAGTACATATTTCGTACTGACCCCCTTTCTTCGGGGGCTGCGTTTTCATGCCGCGCAGGTACTGACGACAGGTTCGCTGATCCACACGTTTGGGATCCTATTTCTGCTATTTGGGGTGCTCTCTTCTACAGAGCCCATCTTTTGGTACAGTCTGTCACTGCTATCTGGATATGTACTTTGTTCAGGGTATGACGGGGCCCTGTCCCGTCTTATGATTATGATATGTCCTGTAGAGGTCTGTGGATACATCTGTGTGGGTTCTGTACATATGTTTGGGATGTTTTGGTTTTATGACAGCCTTATCGGCTTCTGTGTGCCAAGTCTGCTTTTCTGCTAAATTCTGTAGCATCCACTAATGTTGCTATTATATTACATTATTTTGATAATATGCTAAATTGGGTATCGGGTACGTATAGGTGCCCAGCTAGGGCACTGGTCGCGGCCCACGGAGTTGGGTCGTGACAGATCCGTGACCAGAAGGCGTTATATAGGCGTATATTATGTATATATACATATATATGTATACATATATATGTATATATACATATATATATATATATATATATATATATATATATATATATATATATATGGGGTATGGGGAAAGGGTGAGGCGTTATTTACGCATTACCACCTGATCAGCTGGTGGTATGTATTATGGAATATTTTGGTATTGATGATGATGTTGTTGATGTTGGTGCTATTGTAGCAGTTGTTTTGTTGGTATTGCGATTTCGGGCAAGGGATATAAACAAGGGAGATGCTGCCCGAATTTCGGCAGATTCTAAAAGGGATTTCATTTGAAGGCTTAAAACAAGTATATGACAATAAGCCTAATAATAGTGCGACTGCTTTTATACGTAGATTGCGAGACCAAAAGTAAGTTGGGAAGTCGAGAAATTATCTTTTAGGTATGTTAAGGCTTTCCCTTTCTTTCTTTTTGGCATGATCCTATGTTATGAGCGAACAACGAGTAAACGAGCTTCCATATTACTCTACTCTTAGAAGCACTAGGAGTACTTAGGTTTTTGATGTTCCTGTATCCCTCTTATGATTGTCCCTTCTGTTCGTGGGTCTTGAGTTGTGTATCATGATTATGTTAGTTCACATTTATGCGTTGCATTCATTTACATATATTCATATAGATCCGTGACCAGAAGGCGTTATATACGCTATATATATATATATATATATATATATATATATATATATATATATATATATATATATATGGTGTATGGGGAAAGGGTGAGGCGTTATTTACGCATTACCACCTGATCAGCTGGTGGTATGTTTTATGGAATATTTTTGTATTGATAATGATGTTGTTGATGTTGGTACTATTGTTGCAGTTGTTTTGTTGGTATTGCGATTTCGGGCTAGGGATATAAACAAGGGAGATGCTGCCCGAATTTCGGCAGATTCTAAAAGGGATTTCATTTGAAGGCTTAAAACAAGTATATGACAATAAGCCTAATAATAGTGCGACTGCTTTTATACGTAGATTGTGAGACCAGAAGTAAGTTGGGAAGTCGAGAAATTATCTTTTAGGTATGTTAAGGCTTTCGCTTTCTTTCTTTTTGGCATGATCCTATGATATGAGCGAACAACGAGTAAACGAGCTTCCATATTACTCTACTCTTAGAAGCACTAGGAGTACTTTAGTCTTTGATGTTCCTGTACCCTTCTTAGGATTGTCCCTTCTGTTCATGGGTCCTGAGTTGTGTATCATGATTATGTTAGTTCACATTTATGCGTTGCATTCATTTACATATATGCATATTGACTCGTGACCAGAAGACGTTATATACGCGTATATTATGTATATATACATATATATGTATATATACATATATATATATATATATGGGGTACGGGGAAAGGGTGAGGCGTTATTTACGCATTACCACCTGATCAGCTGGTGGTATGTTTTATGGAATATTTTGGTATTGATGATGATGATGTTAATGTTGGTGCTATTGTAGTTGTTGTTTTGTTGGTATTGTGATTTCGGGCTAGGGATATAAAAAAGGGAGATGCTGCCCAAATTTTGGCAGATTCTAAAAGGGATTTTATTTGAAGGCTTAAAACAAATATTTGACAATAAGCCTAATAATAGTGCGACTGCTTTTATATGTAGATTGCGACACCTGAAGTAAGTTGTTAAGTCGAGAAATTATCTTCCACGTATATTAAGGCTTTCCCTTTCTTTCTTTTTGGTATGATCCTATGTTATGAGCGAACAACGAGTAAACGAGCTTCCATATTACTCTACTCTTAGAAGCACTAGGAGTACTTTGGTTTTTGATGTTCCTGTATCCCTCTTATGATTGTCCCTTCTGTTCGTGGGTCCTGAGTTGTGTATCATGATTATGTTAGTTCACATTTATGCGTTGCATTCACTTACATATATTCATATAGATCCGTGACCAG
>NW_026843405.1:15000-20000 GCF_019175385.1 Lycium barbarum
TCCCGATGTGAGGGGGCAGGTATACGCGTACATGGGTCTGTGGAGTATGATGTGCCCTGTCCGCCTATTCTGATCTGATCTGTATGGCCATTTTGATATGACATTATATGATACGGGGCCACGCCCCTTTTTCTGATTCCTCTGTATAGTGGCACCAGCGTCGGGAGGGTGGCCACATTCTGTCTGCCGAGTCCCGTGTCAGGGACCGGATATGATATGATATGACATATGTTTCTGTACGCATTCTGTCTGTTTTGGAAATATGCATTTGACACTCTGGATTCTGTACTCATTTTCTGTAACCATTACGATTTGACTTCTGTGATTCCGCTTTACATATTCAGTACATATTTCGTACTGACCCCCTTTCTTCGGGGGCTGCGTTTTCATGCCGCGCAGGTACTGACGACAGGTTCGCTGATCCACACGTTTAGGATCCTATTTCTGCTATTTGGGGTGCTCTCTTCTACAGAGCCCATCTTTTGGTACAGTCTGTCACTGCTATCTGGATATGTACTTTGTTCAGGGTATGACGGGGCCCTGTCCCGTCTTATGATTATGATATGTTCGGTAGAGGTCTGTGGATACATCTGTGTGGGTTCTGTACATATGTTTGGGATGTTTTGGTTTTATGACAGCCTTATCGGCTTCTGTGTGCCAAGTCTGCTTTTCTGCTAAATTCTGTAGCATCCACTAATGTTTCTATTATATTACATTATTTTGATAATATGCTAAATTGGGTATCGGGTACGTATAGGTGCCCAGCTAGGGCACTGGTCGCAGCCCACGGAGTTAGGTCGTGACAGATCCGTGACCAGAAGGCGTTATATAGGCGTATATTATGTATATATACATATATATGTATATATACATATATATATATATATATGGGGTATGGGGAAAGGGTGAGGCGTTATTTACGCATTACAACCTGATCAGCTGGTGGTATGTTTTATGGAATATTTTGGTATTGATGATGATGTTGTTGATGTTGGTGCTATTGTAGCAGTTGTTTTGTTGGTATTGCGATTTCGGGCTAGGGATATAAACAAGGGAGATGCTGCCTGAATTTCGGCAGATTCTAAAAGGGATTTCATTTGAAGGCTTAAAACAAATATTTGACAATAAGCCTAATAATAGTGCGACTGCTTTTATACGTAGATTGCGAGACCAGAAGTAAGTTGGGAAGTCGAGAAATTATCTTTTAGGTATGTTAAGGCTTTCCCTTTCTTTCTTTTTGGCATGATCCTATGTTATGAGCGAACAACGAGTAAACGAGCTTCCATATTACTCTACTCTTAGAAGCACTAGGAGTACTTTAGTCTTTAATGTTCCTGTACCCTTCTTATGATTGTCCCTTCTGTTCATGGGTCCTGAGTTGTGTATCATGATTATGTTAGTTCACATTTATGCGTTGCATTCATTTACATATATGCAAATTGACCCGTGACCAGAAGACGTTATATACGCGTATATTATGTATATATATATATATATATATATATATATATATATATATATATATATATATATATATATATATGGTGTATGGGGAAAGGGTGAGGCGTTATTTACGCATTACCACCTGATCAGCTGGTGGTATGTTTTATGGAATATTTTTGTATTGATAATGATGTTGTTGATGTTGGTGCTATCGTAGCAGTTGTTTTGTTGGTATTGCGATTTCGGGCTAGGGATATAAACAAGGGAGATGCTGCCCGGATTTCGGCATATTCTAAAAGGGATTTCATTTGAAGGCTTAAAACAAGTATATGACAATAAGCCTAATAATAGTGCGACTGCTTTTATACGTAGATTGTGAGACCAGAAGTATGTTGGGAAATCGAGAAATTATCTTTTAGGTATGTTAAGGCTTTCCCTTTCTTTCTTTTTGGCACGATCCTATGATATGAGCGAACAACGAGTAAACGAGCTTCCATATTACTCTACTCTTAGAAGCACTAGGAGTACTTTGGTCTTTGATGTTCCTGTACCCCTCTTATGATTGTCCCTTCTGTTCGTGTGTCCTGAGTTATGTATCATGATTATGTTAGTTCACATTTATGCGTTGCATTCATTTGCATATATTCATATAGATCCGTGACCAGAAGGCGTTATATACGCTATATATATATATATATATATATATATATATATATATATATATATATATATATGGGGTACGGGGAAAGGGTGAGGCGTTATTTACGCATTACCACCAGATCAGCTGGTGGTATGTTTTATGGAATATTTTGGTATTGATGATGATGTTGTTGATGTTGGTGCTATTGTTGCAGTTGTTTTGTTGGTATTGCGATTTCGGGCTAGGGATATAAACAAGGGAGATGCTGCCCGAATTTCGACAAATTCTAAAAGGGATTTCATTTGAAGGCTTAAAACAAGTATATGACAATAAGCCTAATAATAGTGCGACTGCTTTTATACGTAGATTGCGAGACCAGAAATTAGTTGGGAAGTCGAGAAATTATCTTTTAGGTATGTTAAGGCTTTCCCTTTCTTTCTTTTTGGCATGATCCTATGATATGAGCGAACAACGAGTAAACGAGCTTCCATATTACTCTACTCTTAGAAGCACTAGGAGTACTTTAGTCTTTGATGTTCCTGTACCCTTCTTAGGATTGTCCCTTCTGTTCATGGGTCCTGAGTTGTGTATCATGATTATGTTAGTTCACATTTATGCGTTGCATTCATTTACATATATGCATATTGACCCGTGACCAGAAGACGTTATATACGCGTATATTATGTATATATACATATATATGTATATATACATATATATATATATATATATATATATATATATATGGTGTATGGGGAAAGGGTGAGGCGTTATTTACGCATTACCACCTGATCAGCTGGTGGTATGTTTTATGGAATATTTTGGTATTGATGATGATGTTGTTGATGATGGTGCTATTGTAGCAGTTGTTTTGTTGGTATTGCGATTTCGGGCTAGGGATATAAACAAGGGAGATGCTGCCCGAATTTCGGCAGATTCTAAAAGGGATTTCATTTGAAGGCTTAAAACAAGTATATGACAATAAGCCTAATAATAGTGCGACTGCTTTTATACGTAGATTGTGAGACCAGAAGTAAGTTGGGAAATCGAGAAATTATCTTTTAGGTATGTTAAGGCTTTCCCTTTCTTTCTCTTTGGCACGATCCTATGATATGAGCGAACAACGAGTAAACGAGCTTCCATATTACTCTACTCTTAGAAGCACTAGGAGTACTTTGGACTTTGATGTTCCTGTACCCCTCTTATGATTGTCCCTTCTGTTCGTGGGTCCTGAGTTGTGTATCATGATTATGTTAGTTCACATTTATGCGTTGCATTCATTTACATATATTCATATAGATCCGTGACCAGAAGGCGTTATATACGCTATATATATATATATATATATATATATATATATATATATATATATATATATATATATATATGGGGTACGGGGAAAGGGTGAGGCGTTATTTACGCATTACCACCAGATCAGCTGGTGGTATGTTTTATGGAATATTTTGGTATTGATGATGATGTTGTTGATGTTGGTGCTATTGTTGCAGTTGTTTTGTTGGTATTGCGATTTCGGGCTAGGGATATAAACAAGGGAGATGCTGCCCGAATTTCGACAGATTCTAAAAGGGATTTCATTTGAAGGCTTAAAACAAGTATATGACAATAAGCCTAATAATAGTGCGACTACTTTTATACGTAGATTGCGAGACCAGAAGTAAGTTGGGAAGTCGAGAAATTATCTTTTAGGTATGTTAAGGCTTTCCCTTTCTTTCTTTTTGGCATGATCCTATGATATGAGCGAACAACGAGTAAACGAGCTTCCATATTACTCTACTCTTAGAAGCACTAGGAGTACTTTAGTCTTTGATGTTCCTGTACCCTTCTTAGGATTGTCCCTTCTGTTCATGGGTCCTGAGTTGTGTATCATGATTATGTTAGTTCACATTTATGCGTTGCATTCATTTACATATATGCATATTGACCAGAAGACGTTATATACGCGTATATTATGTATATATACATATATATGTATATATACATATATATATATATATATATATATATATATATATATATATATATATATATATATATGGTGTATGGGGAAAGGGTGAGGCGTTATTTACGCATTACCACCTGATCAGCTGGTGGTATGTTTTATGGAATATTTTGGTATTGATGATGATGTTGTTGATGTTGGTGCTATTGTAGCAGTTGTTTTGTTAGTATTGCGATTTCGGGCTAGGGATATAAACAAGGGAGATGCTGCCCGAATTTCGGCAGATTCTAAAAGGGATTTTATTTGAAGGCTTAAAACAAATATTTGACAATAAGCCTAATAATAGTGCGACTGCTTTTATATGTAGATTGCGACACATGAAGTAAGTTGTTAAGTCGTGAAATCATCTTCCAGGTATATTAAGGCTTTCCCTTTCTTTCTTTTTGGCATGATCCTATGATATGAGCGAACAACGAGTAAACGAGCTTCCATATTACTCTACTCTTAGAAGAACTAGGAGTACTTTGGTCTTTGATGTTCCTGTACCGCTCTTATGATTGTCCCTTCTGTTCATGGGTCCTGAGTTGTGTATCATGATTATGTTAGGTCACATTTATGCGTTGCATTCATTTACATATATGCATATTGATCCGTGACCAGAAGGCGTTATATAGGAGTATATTAAGTATATATACATATATATGTATATATACTTATATATATGTATATATATATGGGGTATGGGGAAAGGGTGAGGCGTTATTTACGCATTACCACCCGATCAGCTGGTGGTATGTTTTATGGAATATTTTGGTATTGATGATGATGTTGTTGATGTTGGTGCTATTGTAGCAGTTGTTTTGTTGGTATTGCGATTTCGGGCTAGGGATATAAACAAGGGAGATGCTGCCCGAATTTCGGCAGATTCTAAAAGGGATTTCATTTGAAGGCTTAAAA
>NW_026843405.1:22500-25000 GCF_019175385.1 Lycium barbarum
GTTGTTGATGTTGGTGCTATTGTAGCAGTTGTTTTGTTGGTATTGCGATTTCGGGCTAGGGATATAAACAAGGGAGATGCTGCCCGAATTTCGGCAGATTCTAAAAGGGATTTCATTTGAAGGCTTAAAACAAATATATGACAATAAGCCTAATAATAGTGCGACTGCTTTTATACGTAGATTGCGAGACCTGAAGTAAGTTGGGAAGTCGAGAAATTATCTTTTAGGTATGTTAAGGCTTTCCCTTTCTTTCTTTTTGGCATGATCCTATGATATGAGCGAACAACGAGTAAACGAGCTTCCATATTACTCTACTCTTAGAAGCACTAGGAGTACTTTGGTCTTTGATGTTCCTGTACCCCTCTTATGATTGTCCCTTTTGTTCATGGGTCCTGAGTTGTGTATCATGATTATGTAAGTTCACATTTATGTGTTGCATTCATTTACATATATGCATATTGACCCGTGACTAGAAGACGTTATATACGCGTATATTATGTATATATACATATATATGTATATATATATATATATATATATATATATATATATATATATATATATATATATGGTGTATGGGGAAAGGGTGAGGCGTTATTTACGCATTACCACCTGATCAGCTGGTGGTATGTTTTATGGAATATTTTGGTATTGATGATTATGTTGTTTACGTTGGTGCTATTGTAGCAGTTGTTTTGTTGGTATTGCGATTTCGGGCTAGGGATATAAACAAGGGAGATGCTGCCCGAATTTCGGCAGATTCTAAAAGGGATTTCATTTGAAAGCTTAAAACAAGTATATGACAATAAGCCTAATAATAGTGCGACTGCTTTTATACGTAGATTGCGAGACCAGAAGTAAGTTGGGAATTCGAGAAATTATCTTTTAGGTATGTTAAGGCTTTCCCTTTCTTTCTTTTTGGCATGATCCTATGATATGAGCGAACAACGAGTAAACGAGCATCCATATTACTCTACTCTTAGAAGCACTAGGAGTACTTTAGTCTTTGATGTTCCTGTACCCCTCTTATGATTGTCCCTTCTATTCATGGGTCCTGAGTTGTGTATCATGATTATGTTAGTTCACATTTATGCGTTGCATTCATTTACATATATGCATATTAATCCGTGACCAGAAGGCGTGATATAGGCGTATATTATGTATATATACATATATATGTATATATACATATATAAATGGGGTATGGGGAAAGGGTGAGGCGTTATTTACGCATTACCACCTGATCAGCTGGTGGTATGTTTTATGGAATATTTTGGTATTGATGATGATGTTGTTGATGTTGGTGCTATTGTTGCAGTTGTTTTGTTGGTATTGCGATTTCGGGCTAGGGATATAAACAAGGGAGATGCTGCCCGAATTTCGGCAGATTCTAAAAGGGATTTCATTTGAAGGCTTAAAACAAGTATATGACAATAAGCCTAATAATAGTGCGATTGCTTTTATACGTAGATTGCGAGACCAGAAGTAAGTTGGGAAGTCGAGAAATTATCGTTTAGGTATGTTAAGGCTTTCCCTTTCTTTCTTTTTGGCACGATCCTATGATATGAGCGAACAACGAGTAAACGAGCTTCCATATTACTCTACTCTAAGAAGCACTAGGAGTACTTTGGTCTTTGATGTTCCTGTACCCCTCTTATGATTGTCCCTTCTGTTCGTGGGTCCTGAGTTGTGTATCTTGATTATGTTAGTTCACATTTATGCGTTGCATTCATTTACATATATTCATATAGATCCGTGACCAGAAGGCGTTATATACGCTATATATATATATATATGGGGTACGGGGAAAGGGTGAGGCGTTATTTACGCATTACCACCAGATCAGCTGGTGGTATGTTTTATGGAATATTTTGGTATTGATGATGATGTTGTTGATGTTGGTGCTATTGTTGCAGTTGTTTTGTTGGTATTGCGATTTCGGGCTAGGGATATAAACAAGGGAGATGCTGCCCGAATTTCGACAGATTCTAAAAGGGATTTCATTTGAAGGCTTAAAACAAGTATATGACAATAAGCCTAATAATAGTGCGACTGCTTTTATACGTAGATTGCGAGACCAGAAGTAAGTTGGGAAGTCGAGAAATTATCTTTTAGGTATGTTAAGGCTTTCCCTTTCTTTCTTTTTGGCATGATCCTATGATATGAGCGAACAACGAGTAAACGAGCTTCCATAATACTCTACTCTTAGAAGCACTAGGAGTACTTTAGTCTTTGATGTTCCTGTACCCTTCTTAGGATTGTCCCTTCTGTTCATGGGTCCTGAGTTGTGTATCATGATTATGTTAGTTCACATTTATGCGTTGCATTCATTTACATATATGCATATTGACCCGTGACCAGAAGACGTTATATACGCGTATATTATGTATATATACATATATATGTATATATACATATATATATATATATATGGTGTATGGGGGAAAGGGTGAGGCGTTATTTACGCATTACCACCTGATCAGCTGGTGGTATGTTTTAT
>NW_026843405.1:27500-130843 GCF_019175385.1 Lycium barbarum
GTGACCAGAAGGCGTTATATAGGCGTATATTATGTATATATACATATATATGTATATATATATATATATATATATATATATATATATATATATATATATGGTGTATGGGGAAAGGGTGAGGCGTTATTTACGCATTACCACCTGATCAGCTGGTGGTATGTTTTATGGAATATTTTGGTATTGATGATGATGTTGTTGATGTTGGTGCTATTGTAGCAGTTGTTTTGTTGGTATTGCGATTTCGGGCTAGGGATATAAACAAGGGAGATGCTGCCCGAATTTCGGCAGATTCTAAAAGGGATTTCATTTGAAGGCTTAAAACAAGTATATGACAATAAGCCTAATAATAGTGCGACTGCTTTTATACGTAGATTGCGAGACCAGAAGTAAGTTGGGAAGTCGAGAAATTATCTATTACGTATGTTAAGGCTTTCCCTTTCTTTCTTTTTGGCATGATCCTATGATATGAGCGAACAACGAGTAAACGAGCTTCCATATTACTCTACTCTTAGAAGCACTAGGAGTACTTTAGTCTTTGATGTTCCTGTACCCCTCTTATGATTGTCCCTTCTGTTCATGGGTCCTGAGTTGTGTATCATGATTATGTTAGTTCACATTTATGCGTTGCATTCATTTACATATATGCATATTGACCCGTGACCAGAAGACGTTATATACGCGTATATTATGTATATCTGCATATATATGTATATATACATATATATATATATATGGTGTATGGGGAAAGGGTGAGGCGTTATTTACGCATTACCACCTGATCAGCTGGTGGTATGTTTTATGGAATATTTTGGTATTGATGATGATGTTGTTGATGTTGGTGCTATTGTAGCAGTTGTTTTGTTTGTATTGCGATTTCGGGCTAGGGATATAAACAAGGGAGATGCTGCCCGAATTTCGGCAGATTCTAAAAGGGATTTCATTTGAAGGCTTAAAACAAGTATATGACAATAAGCCTAATAATAGTACGACTGCTTTTATACGTAGATTGCGAGACCAGAAGTAAGTTGGGAAGTCGAGAAATTATCTTTCAGGTATGTTAAGGCTTTGCCTTTCTTTCTTTTTGGCATGATCCAATGACATGAGCGAACAACGAGTAAACGAGCTTCCATATTACTCTACTCTTAGAAGCACTAGGAGTACTTGAGTCTTTGATGTTCCTGTACCCTTCTTATGATTGTCCCTTCTGTTCATGGGTCCTGAGTTATGTATCATGATTATGTTAGTTCACATTTATGCGTTGCATTCATTTTCATATATGCATATAGATCCGTGACCAGAAGGCGTTATATACGCGTATATTATGTATATTATATATATATATATATATATATATGGGGTATGGGGAAAGGGTGAGGCGTTATTTACGCATTACCACCAGATCAGCTGGTGGTATGTTTTATGGAATATTTTGGTATTGATGATGATGTTAATATTGGTGCTATTGTAGTTGTTGTTTTGTTGGTATTGTGATTTCGGGCTAGGGATATAAAAAAGGGAGATGCTGCCTAAATTTTGGCAGATTCTAAAAGGGATTTTATTTGAAGGCTTAAAACAAATATTTGACAATAAGCCTAATAATAGTGCGACTGGTTTTATATGTAGATTGCGAGACCTGAAGTAAGTTGGGAAGTCGAGAAATTATCTTCCAGATATGTTAAGGCTTTCCCTTTCTTTCTTTTTGGCATGATCCTATGATATGAGCGAACAACGAGTAAACGAGCTTCGATATTACTATACTCTTAGAAGCACTAGGAGTACTTTCGTCTTTGATGTTCTTGTACCCCTCTTATGATTGTCCCTTCTGTTCATGGGTCCTGAGTTGTGTATCATGATTATGTTAGTTCACATTTATGCGTTGCATTCATTTACATATATGCATATTGATCCGTGACCAGAAGGCGTTATATAGGCGTATATTATATATATATACATATATATATATATATATACATATATATATATATATGGGGTATGGGGAAAGGGTGAGGCGTTATTTACGCATTACCACCTGATCAGCTGGTGGTATGTTTTATGGAATATTTTGGTATTGATGATGATGTTGTTGATGTTGGTGCTATTGTAGCAGTTGTTTTGTTGGTATTGCGATTTCGGGCTAGGGATATAAACAAGGGAGATGCTGCCCGAATTTCGGCAGATTCTAAAAGGGATTTCATTTGAAGGCTTAAAACAAGTATATGACAATAAGCCTAATAATAGTGCGACTGCTTTTATACGTAGATTGCGAGACCAGAAGTAAGTTGGGAAGTCGAGAAATTATCTTCCAGGTATGTTAAGGCTTTGCATTTGTTTCTTTTTGGCATGATCCAATGACATGAGCGAACAACGAGTAAACGAGCTTCCATATTACTCTACCCTTAGAAGCACTAGGAGTACTTGAGTATTCGATGTTCCTGTACCCTTCTTATGATTGTCCCTTCTGTTCATGATTATGTTAGTTCACATTTATGCGTTGCATTCATTTACATATATGCATATTGATCCGTGACCAGAAGGCGTTATATAGGAGTATATTAAGTATATATACATATATATGTATATATACTTATATATATATATATATATATATATATATATATATATATATGGGGTATGGGGAAAGGGTGAGGCGTTATTTACGCATTACCACCCGATCAGCTGGTGGTATGTTTTATGGAATATTTTGGTATTGATGATGATGTTGTTGATGTTGGTGCTATTGTAGCAGTTGTTTTGTTGGTATTGCGATTTCGGGCTAGGGATATAAACAAGGGAGATGCTGCCCGAATTTCGGCAGATTCTAAAAGGGATTTCATTTGAAGGCTTAAAACAAGTATATGACAATAAGCCTAATAATAGTGCGATTGCTTTTCTACGTAGATTGCGAGACCAGAAGTAAGTTGGGAAGTCGAGAAATTATCTTTTAGGTATGTTAAGGCTTTCCCTTTCTTTCTTTTTGGCATGATCCTATGATATGAGCGAACAACGAGTAAACGAGCTTCCATATTACTCTACTCTTAGAAGCACTAGGAGTACTTTCGTCTTTGATGTTCCTGTACCCCTCTTATGATTGTCCCTTCTGTTCATGGGTCCTGAGTTGTGTATCATGATTATGTTAGTTCACATTTATGCGTTGCATTCATTTACATATATGCATATAGATCCGTGACCAGAAGTCGTTATATACGCGTATATTATGTATATTATATATATATATGGGGTATGGGGAAAGGGTGAGGCGTTATTTACGCATTACCACCAGATCAGCTGGTGGTATGTTTTATGGAATATTTTGGTATTGATGATGATGATGTTAATGTTGGTGCTGTTGTAGTTGTTGTTTTGTTGGTATTGTGATTTCGGGCTAGGGATATAAAAATGGGAGATGCTGCCTAAATTTTGGCAGATTCTAAAAGGGATTTTATTTGAAGGCTTAAAACAAATAATAGTGCGACTGCTTTTATATGTAGATTGCGAGACCTGAAGTAAGTTGGGAAGTCGAGAAATTATCTTCCAGGTATGTTAAGGCTTTCCCGTTCTTTCTTTTTGGTATGAGCCTATGATATGAGCGAACAACGAGTAAACGAGCTTCCATATTACTCTACTCTTAGAAGCACTAGGAGTACTTTGGTCTTTGATGTTCCTGTACCCCTCTTATGATTGTCCCTTCTGTTCATACATATATATATATATATATGGGGTATGGGGAAAGGGTGAGGCGTTATTTACGCATTACCACCTGATCAGCTGGTGATATGTTTTATGGAGTATTTTGGTATTGATGATGATGTTGTTGATGTTGGTGCTATTGTAGCAGTTGTTTTGTTGGTATTGCGATTTCGGGCTAGGGATATAAACAAGGGAAATGCTGCCTGTCACGACCCAACCCCGTGGGCCGCGACTGGTGCCCTACTTAGGCACCCCAAACAGACTCACAACCGGATCATCGTATTCAGACTCATTCAGACTTAACGTACATTGTTCGAATTGAAAATTAACAACAGACGTCACACAAACATTTATCGAACATTTATCTTAAGCGGTCGCCCGTGCAGAACAGTCAAATCAAAATCAGAAAGGTGGCGGAATATACATCGCCCAAATGCACACACACACGTACAAACTCATGGGCCGTCCTGGCCATAGTAGCATACTGGCCGCTTAAGAACGCAAAACAGATCCACATACAAACACACCGGACCCACGACCCACAAATATGACTACAGGCCTCTAAAACAAAACAGAACATACGAACATATGACGGGACAGGGCCCCGCCGTACCCACACTGCCACAAATGTACAGAATACACACACAACTGAAGGTATGTACCAAAAGTTAGGCTCCGGATCAAGGGGATCTCTCCAACACATCAGAATGAGTAGCCTAAACCAGAGGATCACCCAAACGAGCTTCTGTACCTGCGGGCATGAAACGCAGCCCCCGAAGAACCGGGGGTCAGTACGGCAGAAGTACTGAGTATGTAAAGCAGAAGGTACAGAAATCACAAACACAACTGAAGTCAGAATGGAACAAACACAAACGTCAAGGTAGCAAAGCAAACCTGTGCGGAAGGCAAATGTACAAATGCAAATCAAATCATGTATAGGGTTTAGGAACGTGGTCACCCCCGACGCTGGTGCCACAACACATCATAACTCCAGAAGTTTTCAAATCTCCGTACAGTCTGCAGACACATCATATCACACATATATCACATCATCAGAACATATCAAATGCCATATCACATCATAACTCCATAGACGGTAACCGGCCCTATGGCGAGGCCTCGGAAACCGTAACACATCATAACTTCTGAATATGGTATAGCGCGCACGATCACAAAGCCGGCCCGGGTACCGATGAACGAAATCATAGTGAATGGCACGAACGGAGTAGTGCAGAAACCATATGCATATTATAAGTAAGTTACCGGACTCGACATATAGTTACATATAGGAATATACCAACGCCAGAAGGCTCGGAGTAGAAGTCAGGTCAATCAAAATTAATGTATAAAAGTTACGAAGTTCCAAACTGCAAAACCTTTGAAAAACGATTCACAGGTCATCCTCCGAAAATCTAACATCATTCAAAGTGCAAAACGTTCAATAACGGCATAGGGAATTTCAAACGGACCCTTAAGTCATAAACAAACGATTGCCTTTCATATCGGACGAAAATGAGCCAAACGAACCAAATAAGGGAAGCCTCAGGGCTTGCGGGCCCACCTCGAGTCAAATTGAGGCGGCGGACACAAATCACAAACTTTCGGCTCCATAAAGCCGTCTACAAAAGTTTCGGAGGGATTCGGACACAACAACAAAAGTTATGAAGGTTCGAACATTCTTTCAACCAAATGTAAAGATTAGGTTTCAATTATGCTGAATGAATAGTGCCTAAACTTGAACCTAGATTTCCAAGAGCAGAATTATCCCCGAGGGTCCGATCTTAACCTAGCGTAACTAGGACATGCCAAAAGAAGGATAGATAGGCTTTACATACTTGGATTGCGCCTTACGCTCATCAAATCTCAATTCCCGTTTCGTCCAAAAACTGCAAATGGTCACTTTTACCAGTTACTATTCATGAAAGTTAACATCCTAATCTTTGGGGTTATACTTGGCTACCGAAATTTCGGCAGCATTTCCCCTATAAATCTAACACCCCCGAGACTTAGCTCGGCTCAAAACATTCAACAACAACAACCCAACAACACCAAACGACGTCAAAGTTCACAACGAAATAGGTTTTAACATCAATGATCTTATTTCTACATAAAATGAAAATTTTCATACAAACTTTACAAGGTCAAACCAACATCAACATTATCATATTCATCATCCATCAAAATCATAATTTTCCTCTTGATACTTTCATCTCCATTTTTACATAAACCATAACAAAGTTGTATGTTTTCCTACAACAACTTAATAACCATTAAGTTCCTTCACTCTCCTCACATAATCCATGATTAACACAACCAAAATATTAATTCAAATCAGTCCATCAATTTCAATTAAAACAGCCCCTCACCCATAAATTTCAACAAAACAACAAACGGGTTTATAATGCTGTTTTCTCCGTTCTAATTCGTTAAAACTCTAAATAAACACTTTAATAACATAAAAGGAATTTTATAAATACCTTATCAGAAGATCCACCACGAAAATTTCATCCCCCAAGACCAATATTTATCTCAAATTGAAGGCAACGCAACGTACAACGTTTTTCTCTTCATGAGCTTCGGGATTCGGAGCTCGGATTTTGATCAAAATGGCTTCCTTAGCCTTGAAGTTTTCTCTCTCTCTCTCTAATGTTCTTGGAAGATATTATCTGAAAATGATCAGCCCTCACATAATTTTTCCTTATATTTATGACGTTAATGGGCCTCATGGGCCGAATGTGAATGTTGGATCCGGTCACCATTTTCTGCCCCGCCAGCCCAACTTGCATCGTCCATATTTGCTTATCCCGATATCTTTTTGACGAGCGGTTTGTTGCATTGGAAACTAGACTCGATGAACTTAATTTTAGGCTTTTAAAACACCTTAAAAAGCCTCATATACTAGGAGATATGCCTCCAACAATATGGGCTAAAAATCTGGTCCGAGATTTTTCTGAAGTTGTTCGGATTCATTTCGTTCAGATTCGTTTAACTTCTAATCCTCTTCCGACCCTCGTGTAACCTCTTATACATGCATATACATAGTCATATACATACATAACAATCCATACACATCTCGAAGGGTCCGGAGAATCACAATAACCTTAAACGTAACTGGAAAACTTACGAAGCTTCGACGAAACTCCAATCGCAAAAATATATTCATATCTTTTATCCATCTTCTATAACATTACTAATAATCTCAAATACTTTAAAAGGGCACTCACATTACCTCATATACGCTCATAACGCGATTTCAAATCCTTTAGGTTACGATGTCACCTCGGGATACTTAAGGCAACCATATATATATAACGATATTCTTACTAACTCGATTAATTTTCCTTGAACTTTCTTAACTCATTTTTTTCTTGTCTTAATTAAAATAGCACAGACTCTTACGGGGTGTAACATCCTCCCCCTCTTTAAAACATTCGTCCTCGAATGTTAAATTGACCTTATGGGGCGTCATACCATTTCGGGAGGGTTCCTTTCATAATCGTCCTTCGTGGACTTTCCGACATGGCTTCTTTACCAGCATGATGGGGTAATTCTTCACATCACTGATTCAAATGCCTTCATAATATATTTTCTCATACCCCACATAATTATCGGACCATAAACTATATTCTCATAGCAGACGAATGCCTTTCAGACATTATAAGTAATCGTCACTTCTTGGTACACTTCTGAGTTTCTTACCACATTATCGTAATCCCACTTCATACCAGACACCTCATACCAAACAAATTCAGAACTAGGACCGGACGCGTAGAAGCATATCGGACGGATTCGTAATCGGAGGCAGACGTATTAAACTATGGCGGACAGATTCATAGTCAAAATCAGAGGTACGGAAGTATGTCAGACAAATATGAGATCGGAGTCAGACGTACAAAGAGGTATCAGACAGATTCGAAATCGGAATCAGACGTACAGAAATGTATCATACAGAGTCGTGATCAAAGTCAGACAGACAGAAATGTATCAGACAGAGTCGTAATTAAAATCAGACATACGGAGATGTATCAGACAGACGCGTGATCAAGATCAGACGTACAGAGGCGTAATAGGCAGAGCCTTATCAGAATCGGAAGTGCAGAAGTATAACAGATAGAATCCGAATTAGAGTCAGATCACTCCTATTAAGGCTCCAGTGATTTATAAAAAAAAAATTCCTTATTGGTGAACTTGTTTGCCAAGTTATCATATAAATCGTCTTGCGTGTCGCTTATCGACTCTTTCGGAGATTTCCCCTTATTCACACTTCTTATTTTTCACCTTTCCTACTATTCTTCATCTATCACAACCTTAGTTGCCGGGACTCGGCTCTTGATCCATATGGGCACCAAACGAAAATCATACACACACACATACACACATACAGATATATTTACTAGTATCTTACTGGCGAACGTCTCTGACTGTAATTCAAATCCGCTCAATTTCCCGAGCGGTGTTGCACCTTTTCTTTTTGCCCATTTAGTCCGCCTCGTTCTGCGTGACTCCTGTAAGGGCACTAAATTACTCCACACATTCTATTTTCCTTTTGGTTACCCCAAATTTCCATTTATATCTATCATACTTACTCTTGTGCAAAATTTTGCATTACTTCCCAGGGGGGTCACCCATCGCAGAATTGCTCTGGCTTGAGCACGCTTAACCCCGAAACTTTCATGTATTTTGACGCGTTAGGGCTGATATAATTTCGTCAATTGCCCTGCAGGACCTTTGTCACATAATTTTAGGGCAAATCGGGGTCTTAGTAAATTTTTGGAAAATTTTTGTAGCGGGTCCCACCCCCGGCTAAGTTGCACAATTACCATATTGCCTTTCTGAATCACCGATATTCACTTTCATACACATACACATACAATTACAGACAGGCCACAGATTTAAGTCTTCGTCCCACGAATTCCGTCTCCAAATAGTCGGTGAAATCTGATAAAATATCACCATAAGGTGCTCTCCAACAAACGACAGAAGAAAACTAAATTCCGACAAGTATCGCGGAACCTGTTTGTACTTACTTTATATATATTTACTTCCATATCTCTGGAAAAAAAAATTTGGGCAGAGGTTCCTCTGTGTTTCTTACTATCCGAAACCTGTACACGAGAAATACCAACCATGCCTCACAGGGCCAACACATATACGCATATATATACATCATATCATGTCGTCTCGTAGCCACACGGGGCTAACAATTACAGATAAAATTATACAGATGTCGAGGCTTACCTCACATGCCCAACTCGAACAACATTGGAGGCTCCTTCCTGTTCACTTTTCTGTTCAATCTTCAACCTTATATTTCTACCACGCTTCAAACAACTTCTCCGACACACAGCTTTCATATTATTGCTTACCTGAGTACTGTGCGGCCTCCAATTATCATCAGCCATTGCCTTCTGTCGATGCCGTCCTTTGGCTGAAATTAAAAGTTAGTCGAAAGGAATTCATATCCTACAGCTGGCTCTATCGCATGATCTAAGATTCAAAGAAGGGTAACATCCTAGATGCCCTGTAGCTTCCTGTTTATAGATGTGGTGCACAACACATCGATAAACAAGACTCTACTAGACACGGCCTGTAGACTTTCCGAGGACTAACCGCTCTGATACCACTTTTGTCACGACCCAACCCCGTGGGCCGCGACTGGTGCCCTACTTAGGCACCCCAAACAGACTCACAACCGGATCATCGTATTCAGACTCATTCAGACTTAACGTACATTGTTCGAATTGAAAATTAACAACAGACGTCACACAAACATTTATCGAACATTTATCTTAAGCGGTCGCCCGTGCAGAACAGTCAAATCAAAATCAGAAAGGTGGCGGAATATACATCGCCCAAATGCACACACACACGTACAAACTCATGGGCCGTCCTGGCCATAGTAGCATACTGGCCGCTTAAGAACGCAAAACAGATCCACATACAAACACACCGGACCCACGACCCACAAATATGACTACAGGCCTCTAAAACAAAACAGAACATACGAACATATGACGGGACAGGGCCCCGCCGTACCCACACTGCCACAAATGTACAGAATACACACACAACTGAAGGTATGTACCAAAAGTTAGGCTCCGGATCAAGGGGATCTCTCCAACACATCAGAATGAGTAGCCTAAACCAGAGGATCACCCAAACGAGCTTCTGTACCTGCGGGCATGAAACGCAGCCCCCGAAGAACCGGGGGTCAGTACGGCAGAAGTACTGAGTATGTAAAGCAGAAGGTACAGAAATCACAAACACAACTGAAGTCAGAATGGAACAAACACAAACGTCAAGGTAGCAAAGCAAACCTGTGCGGAAGGCAAATGTACAAATGCAAATCAAATCATGTATAGGGTTTAGGAACGTGGTCACCCCCGACGCTGGTGCCACAACACATCATAACTCCAGAAGTTTTCAAATCTCCGTACAGTCTGCAGACACATCATATCACACATATATCACATCATCAGAACATATCAAATGCCATATCACATCATAACTCCATAGACGGTAACCGGCCCTATGGCGAGGCCTCGGAAACCGTAACACATCATAACTTCTGAATATGGTATAGCGCGCACGATCACAAAGCCGGCCCGGGTACCGATGAACGAAATCATAGTGAATGGCACGAACGGAGTAGTGCAGAAACCATATGCATATTATAAGTAAGTTACCGGACTCGACATATAGTTACATATAGGAATATACCAACGCCAGAAGGCTCGGAGTAGAAGTCAGGTCAATCAAAATTAATGTATAAAAGTTACGAAGTTCCAAACTGCAAAACCTTTGAAAAACGATTCACAGGTCATCCTCCGAAAATCTAACATCATTCAAAGTGCAAAACGTTCAATAACGGCATAGGGAATTTCAAACGGACCCTTAAGTCATAAACAAACGATTGCCTTTCATATCGGACGAAAATGAGCCAAACGAACCAAATAAGGGAAGCCTCAGGGCTTGCGGGCCCACCTCGAGTCAAATTGAGGCGGCGGACACAAATCACAAACTTTCGGCTCCATAAAGCCGTCTACAAAAGTTTCGGAGGGATTCGGACACAACAACAAAAGTTATGAAGGTTCGAACATTCTTTCAACCAAATGTAAAGATTAGGTTTCAATTATGCTGAATGAATAGTGCCTAAACTTGAACCTAGATTTCCAAGAGCAGAATTATCCCCGAGGGTCCGATCTTAACCTAGCGTAACTAGGACATGCCAAAAGAAGGATAGATAGGCTTTACATACCTGGATTGCGCCTTACGCTCATCAAATCTCAATTCCCGTTTCGTCCAAAAACTGCAAATGGTCACTTTTACCAGTTACTATTCATGAAAGTTAACATCCTAATCTTTGGGGTTATACTTGGCTACCGAAATTTCGGCAGCATTTCCCCTATAAATCTAACACCCCCGAGACTTAGCTCGGCTCAAAACATTCAACAACAACAACCCAACAACACCAAACGACGTCAAAGTTCACAACGAAATAGGTTTTAACATCAATGATCTTATTTCTACATAAAATGAAAATTTTCATACAAACTTTACAAGGTCAAACCAACATCAACATTATCATATTCATCATCCATCAAAATCATAATTTTCCTCTTGATACTTTCATCTCCATTTTTACATAAACCATAACAAAGTTGTATGTTTTCCTACAACAACTTAATAACCATTAAGTTCCTTCACTCTCCTCACATAATCCATGATTAACACAACCAAAATATTAATTCAAATCAGTCCATCAATTTCAATTAAAACAGCCCCTCACCCATAAATTTCAACAAAACAACAAACGGGTTTATAATGCTGTTTTCTCCGTTCTAATTCGTTAAAACTCTAAATAAACACTTTAATAACATAAAAGGAATTTTATAAATACCTTATCAGAAGATCCACCACGAAAATTTCATCCCCCAAGACCAATATTTATCTCAAATTGAAGGCAACGCAACGTACAACGTTTTTCTCTTCATGAGCTTCGGGATTCGGAGCTCGGATTTTGATCAAAATGGCTTCCTTAGCCTTGAAGTTTTCTCTCTCTCTCTCTAATGTTCTTGGAAGATATTATCTGAAAATGATCAGCCCTCACATAATTTTTCCTTATATTTATGACGTTAATGGGCCTCATGGGCCGAATGTGAATGTTGGATCGGGTCACCATTTTCTGCCCCGCCAGCCCAACTTGCATCGTCCATATTTGCTTATCCCGATATCTTTTTGACGAGCGGTTTGTTGCATTGGAAACTAGACTCGATGAACTTAATTTTAGGCTTTTAAAACACCTTAAAAAGCCTCATATACTAGGAGATATGCCTCCAACAATATGGGCTAAAAATCTGGTCCGAGATTTTTCTGAAGTTGTTCGGATTCATTTCGTTCAGATTCGTTTAACTTCTAATCCTCTTCCGACCCTCGTGTAACCTCTTATACATGCATATACATAGTCATATACATACATAACAATCCATACACATCTCGAAGGGTCCGGAGAATCACAATAACCTTAAACGTAACTGGAAAACTTACGAAGCTTCGACGAAACTCCAATCGCAAAAATATATTCATATCTTTTATCCATCTTCTATAACATTACTAATAATCTCAAATACTTTAAAAGGGCACTCACATTACCTCATATACGCTCATAACGCGATTTCAAATCCTTTAGGTTACGATGTCACCTCGGGATACTTAAGGCAACCATATATATATAACGATATTCTTACTAACTCGATTAACTTTCCTTGAACTTTCTTAACTCATTTTTTTCTTGTCTTAATTAAAATAGCACAGACTCTTACGGGGTGTAACATCCTCCCCCTCTTTAAAACATTCGTCCTCGAATGTTAAATTGACCTTATGGGGCGTCATACCATTTCGGGAGGGTTCCTTTCATAATCGTCCTTCGTGGACTTTCCGACATGGCTTCTTTACCAGCATGATGGGGTAATTCTTCACATCACTGATTCAAATGCCTTCATAATATATTTTCTCATACCCCACATAATTATCGGACCATAAACTATATTCTCATAGCAGACGAATGCCTTTCAGACATTATAAGTAATCGTCACTTCTTGGTACACTTCTGAGTTTCTTACCACATTATCGTAATCCCACTTCATACCAGACACCTCATACCAAACAAATTCAGAACTAGGACCGGACGCGTAGAAGCATATCGGACGGATTCGTAATCGGAGGCAGACGTATTAAACTATGGCGGACAGATTCATAGTCAAAATCAGAGGTACGGAAGTATGTCAGACAAATATGAGATCGGAGTCAGACGTACAAAGAGGTATCAGACAGATTCGAAATCGGAATCAGACGTACAGAAATGTATCATACAGAGTCGTGATCAAAGTCAGACAGACAGAAATGTATCAGACAGAGTCGTAATTAAAATCAGACATACGGAGATGTATCAGACAGACGCGTGATCAAGATCAGACGTACAGAGGCGTAATAGGCAGAGCCTTATCAGAATCGGAAGTGCAGAAGTATAACAGATAGAATCCGAATTAGAGTCAGATCACTCCTATTAAGGCTCCAGTGATTTATAAAAAAAAAATTCCTTATTGGTGAACTTGTTTGCCAAGTTATCATATAAATCGTCTTGCGTGTCGCTTATCGACTCTTTCGGAGATTTCCCCTTATTCACACTTCTTATTTTTCACCTTTCCTACTATTCTTCATCTATCACAACCTTAGTTGCCGGGACTCGGCTCTTGATCCATATGGGCACCAAACGAAAATCATACACACACACATACACACATACAGATATATTTACTAGTATCTTACTGGCGAACGTCTCTGACTGTAATTCAAATCCGCTCAATTTCCCGAGCGGTGTTGCACCTTTTCTTTTTGCCCATTTAGTCCGCCTCGTTCTGCGTGACTCCTGTAAGGGCACTAAATTACTCCACACATTCTATTTTCCTTTTGGTTACCCCAAATTTCCATTTATATCTATCATACTTACTCTTGTGCAAAATTTTGCATTACTTCCCAGGGGGGTCACCCATCGCAGAATTGCTCTGGCTTGAGCACGCTTAACCCCGAAACTTTCATGCATTTTGACGCGTTAGGGCTGATATAATTTCGTCAATTGCCCTGCAGGACCTTTGTCACATAATTTTAGGGCAAATCGGGGTCTTAGTAAATTTTTGGAAAATTTTTGTAGCGGGTCCCACCCCCGGCTAAGTTGCACAATTACCATATTGCCTTTCTGAATCACCGATATTCACTTTCATACACATACACATACAATTACAGACAGGCCACAGATTTAAGTCTTCGTCCCACGAATTCCGTCTCCAAATAGTCGGTGAAATCTGATAAAATATCACCATAAGGTGCTCTCCAACAAACGACAGAAGAAAACTAAATTCCGACAAGTATCGCGGAACCTGTTTGTACTTACTTTATATATATTTACTTCCATATCTCTGGAAAAAAAAATTTGGGCAGAGGTTCCTCTGTGTTTCTTACTATCCGAAACCTGTACACGAGAAATACCAACCATGCCTCACAGGGCCAACACATATACGCATATATATACATCATATCATGTCGTCTCGTAGCCACACGGGGCTAACAATTACAGATAAAATTATACAGATGTCGAGGCTTACCTCACATGCCCAACTCGAACAACATTGGAGGCTCCTTCCTGTTCACTTTTCTGTTCAATCTTCAACCTTATATTTCTACCACGCTTCAAACAACTTCTCCGACACACAGCTTTCATATTATTGCTTACCTGAGTACTGTGCGGCCTCCAATTATCATCAGCCATTGCCTTCTGTCGATGCCGTCCTTTGGCTGAAATTAAAAGTTAGTCGAAAGGAATTCATATCCTACAGCTGGCTCTATCGCATGATCTAAGATTCAAAGAAGGGTAACATCCTAGATGCCCTGTAGCTTCCTGTTTATAGATGTGGTGCACAACACATCGATAAACAAGACTCTACTAGACACGGCCTGTAGACTTTCCGAGGACTAACCGCTCTGATACCACTTTTGTCACGACCCAACCCCGTGGGCCGCGACTGGTGCCCTACTTAGGCACCCCAAACAGACTCACAACCGGATCATCGTATTCAGACTCATTCAGACTTAACGTACATTGTTCGAATTGAAAATTAACAACAGACGTCACACAAACATTTATCGAACATTTATCTTAAGCGGTCGCCCGTGCAGAACAGTCAAATCAAAATCAGAAAGGTGGCGGAATATACATCGCCCAAATGCACACACACACGTACAAACTCATGGGCCGTCCTGGCCATAGTAGCATACTGGCCGCTTAAGAACGCAAAACAGATCCACATACAAACACACCGGACCCACGACCCACAAATATGACTACAGGCCTCTAAAACAAAACAGAACATACGAACATATGACGGGACAGGGCCCCGCCGTACCCACACTGCCACAAATGTACAGAATACACACACAACTGAAGGTATGTACCAAAAGTTAGGCTCCGGATCAAGGGGATCTCTCCAACACATCAGAATGAGTAGCCTAAACCAGAGGATCACCCAAACGAGCTTCTGTACCTGCGGGCATGAAACGCAGCCCCCGAAGAACCGGGGGTCAGTACGGCAGAAGTACTGAGTATGTAAAGCAGAAGGTACAGAAATCACAAACACAACTGAAGTCAGAATGGAACAAACACAAACGTCAAGGTAGCAAAGCAAACCTGTGCGGAAGGCAAATGTACAAATGCAAATCAAATCATGTATAGGGTTTAGGAACGTGGTCACCCCCGACGCTGGTGCCACAACACATCATAACTCCAGAAGTTTTCAAATCTCCGTACAGTCTGCAAACACATCATATCACACATATATCACATCATCAGAACATATCAAATGCCATATCACATCATAACTCCATAGACGGTAACCGGCCCTATGGCGAGGCCTCGGAAACCGTAACACATCATAACTTCTGAATATGGTATAGCGCGCACGATCACAAAGCCGGCCCGGGTACCGATGAACGAAATCATAGTGAATGGCAAGCTTGTGTGTGTTCCAAAAATCTTGGTTTCTACATATTTGTGAAGTACTCAAGACGCTCTCTGACGTGGTATAATTTGTTTGGCACGGGGACGACGTTTTCAACAAGTCGGGGTTTCAAGAAAAGGTGAGAATTCTTACCCTTTTATGTTATAGAATTGATGTGAATGTGTTAAGCATTGGAAGTAGATGGAGATCCCGTAATTTTAACGTAAATAGAAAGTCGTGGGTGTGTGTTTGTAGTGGGTTTGGCCGAGAGCCATAGAAGGAAAAATTGGTGTGAATTGATCTTGGTTAAGTTGGTCTAATGTGTTGTTGTGATCCTTATATCATAAATGATCGATTGTTGAATTAAATTGGCGGTGGGGAAACGAATTCGGATATTATCGGAAAGTGTATATCCTTGGTATCGTTATGTATATCAATGTATATTTTGGGTGCTAGAGACTTTAGATATGACTTTATAATGATATTGATGAATTCGGAATGAAATGACGTTAGTTAGAATGTTCGTTGTGAATTTTAGTGTTTTGAAGAATTATGGAAATAAATTGATTTTGGTGCAATTTCGTGTATGGCTTAGATTGAATTTGGAATGTGTTTGACTAGTGTTGGATGGTTAAATGAATACAATTATGTGAATATAGAATTGAGATTTTGAAAGTTTGAATGGAAAGTTGCCAACGTTAGAAGTCATGTAGAACTTTAAAGCTAGAATGGTTTGATTGTTGTTTGGTTTGGTTGTTGATGTGTGGGCTGTTGTGGTTGGTTAATTTGAGCCGAGCTACGCCTCGGGGATGTTAGATTTATAGGGGAAGTGCTGCCGAAATTTCGGTAGGCAAATATGGAGTTAAAGGCATTTTTGAGCCTAAGGATCTCATTTGGTAACTTTGACCATTTGCAGATTTTTGACGAAACGGGACGGGACTTTTGGAAGAGCTTACGACGTCTGTGAGGTATGTAAAGCTTCCCAATTCTTTATTTGGCATATCTTAGTGTGTTAGTTGAATATGAGACCTTCCGGAGCATTTCTGCTCCTCGAAACCGATCCACAGGAAAGTTACTATTCATTCAATTCGATTGAAGCCTAAAGGCTCCCTTTTGGCTAGAATGCCATTATTCGTCCGAAACCTATCGAAATGTGGTCGGGTAACCTAGAAATGATTATGTATGACCCTTGGCATATAACTGCTCATAAAAATATGTTCGCCACCTCACTTCGACTCGAGGTGGGTCCGCTACCCCCAAAATGCCCGAATTGCCCTTCGGGCCATCTTTGAGAACAGAGTTGAACGTACCCCTTCTGATCTTTGGAACATCCTTCCACGGGGTATGTTTGGACTATTCGATGTACTAATCCATGTCTTGAACTATATAGACCATTTTGGAATCGTTTTGCAAAATGAAACCTTATGTCGACTAAGTATTCGACTATTTTGTAATAGGATATGATTTATGAGTTTACTTTGTTTTGAAACACTATTTTGAAATACGATTTGCATTTGTTTGCTCACGACTCCGCTCGTGCCTTATTATGACTTCGTTCACCGGTTCCCGGGCCGGTTTTGATTCGTGCGCTGTATGATAAATTCGGCTGTATGCTGTGTTACGGTTCCCGAGGCTTCGCCATAGGGCCCGGTTCCGTTTGGAGTTATGCTGTGATATGGCTCGGGGTGCGATACGCTCACCGATGATTATGATTATGTTCGGGGATGTACGGAGATTTGAAACCTTCTGGTGTTATGCTGTGTGTGGCGTCAGCGTTGGAGTGGCGACCACGTTCCTAAGCGTTTGCATGATTTCATTTGCATAGTATATACGTATATGATTTCGATACAGATTTTGACATACCAGTTTGTACCCCACTTTGACATTTGATTTGCTTTCGGTTTTGATCTATAATTCTGTACTCCGTGCTTTACATACTCAGTACATATTTCGTACTGACCCCCTTTCTTCGGGGGCTGCGTTTTATGCCCGCAGGTGCAGACATCGGTGATCGTCCGCAGTAGGCTTCGCTTCTTGCTTTCCGGAGTACTCTTACTTGGTCCGGAGTCCACTTTTGGTACAGACTCCCCTACTCTGTATATGTTTTGTATATTTGACAGTTTGGGTACGGCGAGGCCCTGTCTCGCCATATGTTATGTTTTGAATTCGTAGAGGCCTGTAGTCATCTTTGTGGGGCGAGGGTCCTATGTGTATGTTGTCCGATTTTGCTTTCGGGTCTTAAAGCGGTCTGTTTGATATGATGGCCCCAAATGGCCCTTTTGTATATATTTGTATTTTGACCGGCGATGTCTATTCCGCCGCTTTGTTTGAGATTGATTTGATATGACCGCTTAAGACAGATTTTCGATATAAATTATGTCTGATATAACTTTTGAAAATTCTGAAATAAGTTTGGGTTCGAAAATGAATATGCGATTTGGTCTGGGTACCCAGGTAGGGTGCCAGTCGCGGCCCACGGGGCTGGGTCGTGACAAAAGTGGTATCAGAGCGGTTTGTCCTCAGAATGTCTACAGGCCGTGTCTCGTAGAGTCTTGTTTATCGATGTGTTGTGCACCGCGTCTATAAGCAGGAAGCTACAGGGCATTTAGGACGTTACTCTCTTTGTAATCTTAGATCGTGCGATAGAGCTGTGCTATTAGGATGATTTCGATCTGACTCGCCTTTGTGTTTGCAGTGATGCCTCCGAAGAAGGCAACGGCGGCCCAGAAGGGCAAGGCGAGGATTGGAGAGGCTAGCCAGGCACAGCGAGCTACCCGGGCTCGTGTTTATGATTTGCCTGAGGACGTGCCACAGTCGGAGGGGTCTGCTACACCCCCACCGGTACAGCCTGGAGTAGGACCTTCAGCAGCTCCAGAGGTCCGTGTACCCGCACCTGAGGCTCCAGCTCCTCAGCCAGGGGCGGAGGATCGGACCTTGAGGGAGGCTGTGCAGTTGCTGACTACGCTGGTAGCAGGGCAGGCTCGCAGACGCGGGCGGAGGGATGATGATGATGATGACAGACGGGACAGCCTGAGAGTTCGGGAGTTTTTGCTATGTGGCCCTCCAGAGTTCTTCGGGTCTAAGCCCGACGAGGACCCCCACGACTTTATTCGGGGGATGCGACGCTCACTGGACTTGGTCAGGGCTTCAGAGACTGAGTCAGTTGAGCTGGCTTCGCACCGGCTTCGAGATGTGGCCACCCACTGGTACGAGACTTGGGAGCTGTCTAGAGGAGAGGGTGCCCCTCCAGCCACTTGGGATCAGTTTGTGACAGCATTCACCCGCCACTTTTTGCCACCAGAGTTACGGCGGGCACGAGCTGATCGGTTTTTACGTCTGCAGCAGAGGGGTCGGAGTGTTCGCGAGTATAGCCTTGAGTTTGATTCTCTGGCCCGATATGCACCGGCCGTGGTAGCAGATATGTCCGATCGGATGCACCGCTATGTTATGGGATTGGACCGGTATTTGGTAGACAGCTGTATGGCCGTGTCACTGCAGGCAGACATGGATATTTCCCGGCTTCAGGCCTATGCGATGGGTATGGAGGACCGTCGCAGATCTGATCCTGCTGGCAGAGATCGAGACAGGAGGCCGCCCAAGAGGGCTAGATCCGCGGGTTATTCAGGAGATTCTCGAGGAGGACAGCCTCAGCAGCAGCAGCAGTCTGAGAGATATTTTCCTCCTTCCGGCCGGGGTACTCAGTCAGGTAGCCGGAGATTCGACAGTACGGGACCGTCTGGGGCCGGTCAGAGCTCCAGAGCGGCAGGATCGCAGGTATCCAGGGGTCCCAGTCAGGCCAGACCACCTAGACCCCGTTGTCCACATTGCGGGAAGTCACATCCCGGGGAGTGTTACCGAGCGACGGGAGCTTGTTTTTCTTGTGGCGGTCAGGGCCACTTTATGAGAGACTGCCCTTTGGCCAGCGGTTCGGGTAGTGCGGCGCAGCAGACAGGGTCAGCCGCCGGTTCTTCCTCCGTTCCATCTGTCCCACGCCCTGGAGGGCGGAGTATTCCAGCACCGGCAGGGCGCGGTCGAGGTCGCGGTGGTGTTGCAGGTTCTAGCGGTCCCTCGAACCGCATATATGCTTTGGCCAGCCGCCAGGATCAGGAGGCTTCGCCAAATGTCGTCACAGGTACATTACTGGTTTTCTCCAGATCTGTATATGCATTGATTGACCCTGGCTCTACTTTATCATATATTTCCCCGCTCGTTGCTAGTAAGATTGGGATAGTGTCTGAGCCTATAGAGCCATTTGAGGTAGCTACGCCAGTTGGGGATTTTATTATAGCGAGGCAGGTCTATAGGGATTGTTCTGTGACTATTTATGATCGTAACACTAAGGCTGACTTGGTAGAGTTAGACATGCTCGAGTTTGACGTCATTATGGGTATGGACTGGTTGTCTTCCTGTTATGCTAATGTCGACTGCCAGCAAAAGGTAGTCCGTTTTCAGTTTCCAGGGGAACCAGTCATAGAGTGGTTCGGATCTACTGCATCGCCGAGGGGTAAGTTTATTTCATACCTCAAGGCTAAGAAGATGATTCAGAAGGGTTATATCTATCATTTGGTTCGCGTGCACGATACTGCAGCGGAGGTACCTACCCTTCAGTCCGTCCCGGTCGTCAGTGAGTTTCCAGATGTTTTTCCTGACGAGCTTCCTGGCCTTCCGCCGGAGCGGGAGATTGATTTTTCTATTGAGTTGATGCCGGATACGCAGCCTATATCTATTCCTCCATACAGGATGGCACCAGCTGAGTTGAAGGAGTTGAAGGAGCAGCTGAAAGATTTGCTGGATAAGGGTTTTATCAGGCCCAGCACGTCACCCTGGGGAGCGCCGGTATTGTTTGTCAGAAAGAAGGATGGGTCGTTGCGGATGTGTATTGACTACCGGCAGCTGAATAGGGTGACTATTAAGAATAAATATCCCCTTCCCCGGATTGATGACTTGTTTGATCAGCTGCAGGGTGCTAGACACTTCTCTAAGATAGATCTGCGCTCAGGCTATCACCAGGTGCGAGTACGGGAGTCTGATATCCCGAAGACTGCTTTCAGGACCCGGTACGGGCATTATGAGTTCAGAGTTATGTCTTTCGGGTTGACTAATGCTCCAGCGGTGTTTATGGATCTGATGAACCGGGTATTTCGGCCATTCCTGGACATGTTTGTTATTGTATTTATTGATGATATCCTGATTTACTCGCGATCAGCCGAGGAGCATTCAGATCACTTGCGGACGGTACTTGGCATTCTCCGTCAGCAGAAGTTATATGCTAAATTCTCTAAATGCGAGTTCTGGTTGACTTCTGTGGCATTCTTGGGTCATATTGTCGGCGCAGACGGTATTCGGGTCGACACGCAGAAGATTGAGGCTGTGCAGAATTGGCCCAGGCCTACTACACCGACTGAGGTGCGCAGTTTTCTGGGATTGGCTGGGTATTATCGCAGGTTTGTGGAGGATTTCTCTTCTATTGCAGCACCACTGACGAGGCTTACCCAGAAGGCAGCAAAATTCCAGTGGTCAGATGCCTGCGAGCGCAGCTTTCAGATGCTGAAGGAGAGATTGATTACAGCGCCAGTTCTGGCTCTTCCAGAGGGGTCTGATGGGTATGTAGTATATTGTGACGCCTCTGGTATTAGGATAGGATGTGTATTGATGCAGCACGGTCGAGTCATAGCCTATGCTTCCCGGCAGCTCAGACCGCACGAGAAGAACTATCCCACTCATGATCTTGAGTTGGCCGCGGTGATTCATGCTTTGAAGATTTGGCGGCATTATTTATATGGGGTCCACGTTGATATCTATACGGATCATAAGAGCCTTCAGTATATTTTCAAGCAGAAGGAGCTAAATTTGCGGCAGCGGAGATGGCTTGAGCTACTAAAGGATTACGATGTTGATATTCTGTACCATCCAGGGAAAGCCAACGTGGTAGCTGATGCGCTTAGCCGCAAGTCCGTAGGCAGTCTGGCTGACGTCCCATCTGATAAGAGAGATTTGGTTCGTGATATTCATCAGCTGGCCAGCCTCGGAGTTCGTTTGGCCGATTCAGGAGATTCTGGGATTTCTGTTCGCCCGGTTGCTGAGTCATCTATTATTCAGGAGGTAAAGCAGCGCCAGTTTGAGGATCCTACTTTGATTCAGTACAGGGATGTGGCCCTTAATAAAGCAACGACTCAGTTCGAAATCTCGCCTGAAGGAGTATTATCGTACAACGGCAGGTTCTGTGTACCGGATGTCGCGGGCTTACGGCGGCAGATTATGGGCGAGGCACATTGTGCCCGGTATTCTGTCCATCCTGGTTCCACCAAGATGTATCGGGATCTCAGGTGTTTGTATTGGTGGGACGGCATGAAGAAAGACGTTGCCGAGTTTGTCAGTCAATGCCCGAACTGTCAGCAAGTCAAGATCGAGCATCAGAAGCCCGGTGGATTATTACAGGAGATGGAGATTCCAGCCTGGAAATGGGAGATGATTAATATGGACTTCATTGTTGGGTTGGCGCGTACGCTACGCAGGTACGACTCTATTTGGGTTATTGTGGATAGGCTGACGAAATCAGCCCATTTCCTTCCGGTCCGGACTACATATTCGGCTGAGGACTATGCCAGATTATATATCAGAGAGATAGTCAGACTTCACGGGGTCCCTGTATCTATTATTACTGACCGAGGTGCTCAGTTTACAGCTAATTTCTGGAGGTCATTTCAGGAGGGATTAGGGACCCAGGTGACCCTCAGTACAGCTTTCCATCCTCAGACCGACGGGCAGGCCGAGCGCACTATTCAGACGCTCGAGGATATGTTATGGGCTTGCGTTATTGACTTCAGGGGCAGCTGGGATGATCATTTGCCGCTTATAGAGTTTGCCTACAATAACAGTTATCACTCCAGCATCCAGATGGCCCCGTATGAGGCCCTTTATGGCAGGAGATGCAGATCTCCTATTGGCTGGTTTGACGTGGGCGAGACTAAGCTGATTGGGCCAGATGTAATCCAGGAGGCTGTGGATAAGGTGAAGCTCATTCGGGAGCGATTGTTGGCTGCTCAGAGTCGACAGAAAGCGTATGCTGATAGGCGACGTCGACCGTTAGAGTTCCAGACTGGTGACTGGGTATTCCTGAAGGTGTCGCCTATGAAGGGCGTTATGAGATTTGGCAGAAAGGGTAAGCTGAGTCCGCGATACATCGGGCCATACCAGATTGTTCGGAGGATAGGCGCAGTCGCCTACGAGCTAGACTTGCCATCCGATCTGGAGTCCGTGCACCCGGTGTTCCATGTGTCTATGCTGCGGAAATGTATTGGTGACCCTTCCAGGGTATTCCCAGTAGATGATCTTCAGGTGACAGAGCAGCTATCTTATGACGAGCAGCCAATATCTATTCTGGATCGTCAGGTGAGGAAATTGCGCACTAAGGAGGTGCCTTCGGTCAAGGTTCTGTGGCGCAATAACAACCGTGAAGAGATGACTTGGGAGGCAGAGGATGAGATGAAGAAGAGATTTCCCCATCTATTCCCTACGCCTCCTGTAATCTAGACTTTTGTATTTGTTGTACCAATGAACGGATGGACCATGTGTGCTATTTATATAAAATGGTTTTCCCGTTATGCTTGTGAGCCTTCATAAGATTTGTTTAACATTCGGGGACGAATGTTCTTAAGGGGGGGAGAATGTTAGGCCCCGTGTTTTCGTACAATTGGAAATTGAGAAATAATTATGACTCGGGTGTTAGAAGGTCCTAATTCAATTTTTTTTTTTTTTGTGAATGTGACTATGTTGGTTGTGTAATCTTTAATGCTAAGACCTCGGGGGAGGCCGAGGATAAATTTGGAATTTCGGAAATTAGTTTCGGGAATTATAAAACGGGACTTTTTAAGCATTGGGCCAAGAAACCAAAATTTTAATTTGCAAGCCCAAAGGAAGAGAGGGGGCCGGCCAAGCCCAATTTTAAAAGGGTCATGTGCTATGCACATGACCCCAAAAGGATATATACTAGAAAGACTTATCAATTATAGATCAAAAATTCATAAATCAAGAACACAAAGAAAAGAGAGGTTCGGCCGTGACTTGAGAGGAGAAGAGAGAAAAAAATTCCAAGCTTGTGTGTGATCCAAAAATCTTGGTTTCTACATATTTGTGAAGTACTCAAGATGCTCTCCGACGTGGTATAATTTGTTTGGCACGGGGACGACGTTTTCGACAAGTCGGGGTTTCAAGAAAAGGTGAGAATTCTTACCCTTTTATGTTATAGAATTGATGTGAATGTGTTAAGCATTGGAAGTAGATGGAGATCCCGTAATTTTAACGTAAATAGAAAGTCGTGGGTGTGTGTTTGTAGTGGGTTTGGCCGAGAGCCATAGAAGGAAAAATTGGTGTGAATTGATCTTGGTTAAGTTGGTCTAATGTGTTGTTGTGATCCTTATATCATAAATGATCGATTGTTGAATTAAATTGGCGGTGGGGAAACGAATTCGGATATTATCGGAAAGTGTATATCCTTGGTATCGTTATGTATATCAATGTATATTTTGGGTGCTAGAGACTTTAGATATGACTTTATAATGATATTGATGAATTCGGAATGAAACGACGTTAGTTAGAATGTTCGTTGTGAATTTTAGTGTTTTGAAGAATTATGGAAATAAATTGATTTTGGTGCAATTTCGTGTATGGCTTAGATTGAATTTGGAATGTGTTTGACTAGTGTTGGATGGTTAAATGAATACAATTATGTGAATATAGAATTGAGATTTTGAAAGTTTGAATGGAAAGTTGCCAACGTTAGAAGTCATGTAGAACTTTAAAGCTAGAATGGTTTGATTGTTGTTTGGTTTGGTTGTTGATGTGTGGGCTGTTGTGGTTGGTTAATTTGAGCCGAGCTACGCCTCGGGGATGTTAGATTTATAGGGGAAGTGCTGCCGAAATTTCGGTAGGCAAATATGGAGTTAAAGGCATTTTTGAGCCTAAGGATCTCATTTGGTAACTTTGACCATTTGCAGATTTTTGACGAAACGGGACGGGACTTTTGGAAGAGCTTACGACGTCTGTGAGGTATGTAAAGCTTCCCAATTCTTTATTTGGCATATCTTAGTGTGTTAGTTGAATATGAGACCTTCCGGAGCATTTCTGCTCCTCGAAACCGATCCACAGGAAAGTTACTATTCATTCAATTCGATTGAAGCCTAAAGGCTCCCTTTTGGCTAGAATGCCATTATTCGTCCGAAACCTATCGAAATGTGGTCGGGTAACCTAGAAATGATTATGTATGACCCTTGGCATATAACTGCTCATAAAAATATGTTCGCCACCTCACTTCGACTCGAGGTGGGTCCGCTACCCCCAAAATGCCCGAATTGCCCTTCGGGCCATCTTTGAGAACAGAGTTGAACGTACCCCTTCTGATCTTTGGAACATCCTTCCACGGGGTATGTTTGGACTATTCGATGTACTAATCCATGTCTTGAACTATATAGACCATTTTGGAATCGTTTTGCAAAATGAAACCTTATGTCGACTAAGTATTCGACTATTTTGTAATAGGATATGATTTATGAGTTTACTTTGTTTTGAAACACTATTTTGAAATACGATTTGCATTTGTTTGCTCACGACTCCGCTCGTGCCTTATTATGACTTCGTTCACCGGTTCCCGGGCCGGTTTTGATTCGTGCGCTGTATGATAAATTCGGCTGTATGCTGTGTTACGGTTCCCGAGGCTTCGCCATAGGGCCCGGTTCCGTTTGGAGTTATGCTGTGATATGGCTCGGGGTGCGATACGCTCACCGATGATTATGATTATGTTCGGGGATGTACGGAGATTTGAAACCTTCTGGTGTTATGCTGTGTGTGGCGTCAGCGTTGGAGTGGCGACCACGTTCCTAAGCGTTTGCATGATTTCATTTGCATAGTATATACGTATATGATTTCGATACAGATTTTGACATACCAGTTTGTACCCCACTTTGACATTTGATTTGCTTTCGGTTTTGATCTATAATTCTGTACTCCGTGATTTACATACTCAGTACATATTTCGTACTGACCCCCTTTCTTCGGGGGCTGCGTTTTATGCCCGCAGGTGCAGACATCGGTGATCCTCCGCAGTAGGCTTCGCTTCTTGCTTTCCGGAGTACTCTTACTTGGTCCGGAGTCCACTTTTGGTACAGACTCCCCTACTCTGTATATGTTTTGTATATTTGACAGTTTGGGTACGGCGAGGCCCTGTCTCGCCATATGTTATGTTTTGAATTCGTAGAGGCCTGTAGTCATCTTTGTGGGGCGAGGGTCCTATGTGTATGTTGTCCGATTTTGCTTTCGGGTCTTAAAGCGGTCTGTTTGATATGATGGCCCCAAATGGCCCTTTTGTATATATTTGTATTTTGACCGGCGATGTCTATTCCGCCGCTTTGTTTGAGATTGATTTGATATGACCGCTTAAGACAGATTTTCGATATAAATTATGTCTGATATAACTTTTGAAAATTCTGAAATAAGTTTGGGTTCGAAAATGAATATGCGATTTGGTCTGGGTACCCAGGTAGGGTGCCAGTCGCGGCCCACGGGGCTGGGTCGTGACAGTGGTGCACAACACATCGATAAACAAGACTCTACTAGACACGGCCTGTAGACTTTCCGAGGACTAACCGCTCTGATACCACTTTTGTCACGACCCAACCCCGTGGGCCGCGACTGGTGCCCTACTTAGGCACCCCAAACAGACTCACAACCGGATCATCGTATTCAGACTCATTCAGACTTAACGTACATTGTTCGAATTGAAAATTAACAACAGACGTCACACAAACATTTATCGAACATTTATCTTAAGCGGTCGCCCGTGCAGAACAGTCAAATCAAAATCAGAAAGGTGGCGGAATATACATCGCCCAAATGCACACACACACGTACAAACTCATGGGCCGTCCTGGCCATAGTAGCATACTGGCCGCTTAAGAATGCAAAACAGATCCACATACAAACACACCGGACCCACGACCCACAAATATGACTACAGGCCTCTAAAACAAAACAGAACATACGAACATATGACGGGACAGGGCCCCGCCGTACCCACACTGCCACAAATGTACAGAATACACACACAACTGAAGGTATGTACCAAAAGTTAGGCTCCGGATCAAGGGGATCTCTCCAACACATCAGAATGAGTAGCCTAAACCAGAGGATCACCCAAACGAGCTTCTGTACCTGCGGGCATGAAACGCAGCCCCCGAAGAACCGGGGGTCAGTACGGGAGAAGTACTGAGTATGTAAAGCAGAAGGTACAGAAATCACAAACACAACTGAAGTCAGAATGGAACAAACATAAACGTCAAGGTAGCAAAGCAAACCTGTGCGGAAGGCAAATGTACAAATGCAAATCAAATCATGTATAGGGTTTAGGAACGTGGTCACCCCCGACGCTGGTGCCACAACACATCATAACTCCAGAAGTTTTCAAATCTCCGTACAGTCTGCAGACACATCATATCACACATATATCACATCATCAGAACATATCAAATGCCATATAACATCATAACTCCATAGACGGTAACCGGCCCTATGGCGAGGCCTCGGAAACCGTAACACATCATAACTTCTGAATATGGTATAGCGCGCACGATCACAAAGCCGGCCCGGGTACCGATGAATGAAATCATAGTGAATGGCACGAACGGAGTAGTGCAGAAACCATATGCATATTATAAGTAAGTTACCGGACTCGACATATAGTTACATATAGGAATATACCGACGCCAGAAGGCTCGGAGTAGAAGTCAGGTCAATCAAAATTAATGTATAAAAGTTACGAAGTTCCAAACTGCAAAACCTTTGAAAAACGATTCACAGGTCATCCTCCGAAAATCTAACATCATTCAAAGTGCAAAACGTTCAATAACGGCATAGGGAATTTCAAACGGACCCTTAAGTCATAAACAAACGATTGCCTTTCATATCGGACGAAAATGAGCCAAACGAACCAAATAAGGGAAGCCTCAGGGCTTGCGGGCCCACCTCGAGTCAAATTGAGGCGGCGGACACAAATCACAAACTTTCGGCTCCATAAAGCCGTCTACAAAAGTTTCGGAGGGATTCGGACACAACAACAAAAGTTATGAAGGTTCGAACATTCTTTCAACCAAATGTAAAGATTAGGTTTCAATTATGCTGAATGAATAGTGCCTAAACTTGAACCTAGATTTCCAAGAGCAGAATTATCCCCGAGGGTCCGATCTTAACCTAGCGTAACTAGGACATGCCAAAAGAAGGATAGATAGGCTTTACATACCTGGATTGCGCCTTACGCTCATCAAATCTCAATTCCCGTTTCGTCCAAAAACTGCAAATGGTCACTTTTACCAGTTACTATTCATGAAAGTTAACATCCTAATCTTTGGGGTTATACTTGGCTACCGAAATTTCGGCAGCATTTCCCCTATAAATCTAACACCCCCGAGACTTAGCTCGGCTCAAAACATTCAACAACAACAACCCAACAACACCAAACGACGTCAAAGTTCACAACGAAATAGGTTTTAACATCAATGATCTTCCTTCTACATAAAATGAAAATTTTCATACAAACTTTACAAGGTCAAACCAACATCAACATTATCATATTCATCATCCATCAAAATCATAATTTTCCTCTTGATACTTTCATCTCCATTTTTACATAAACCATAACAAAGTTGTATGTTTTCCTACAACAACTTAATAACCATTAAGTTCCTTCACTCTCCTCACATAATCCATGATTAACACAACCAAAATATTAATTCAAATCAGTCCATCAATTTCAATTAAAACAGCCCCTCACCCATAAATTTCAACAAAACAACAAACGGGTTTATAATGCTGTTTTCTCCGTTCTAATTCGTTAAAACTCTAAATAAACACTTTAATAACATAAAAGGAATTTTATAAATACCTTATCAGAAGATCCACCACGAAAATTTCATCCCCCAAGACCAATATTTATCTCAAATTGAAGGCAACGCAACGTACAACGTTTTTCTCTTCATGAGCTTCGGGATTCGGAGCTCGGATTTTGATCAAAATGGCTTCCTTAGCCTTGAAGTTTTCTCTCTCTCTCTCTCTAATGTTCTTGGAAGATATTATCTGAAAATGATCAGCCCTCACATAATTTTTCCTTATATTTATGACGTTAATGGGCCTCATGGGCCGAATGTGAATGTTGGATCGGGTCACCATTTTCTGCCCCGCCAGCCCAACCTGCATCGTCCATATTTGCTTATCCAGATATCTTTTTGACGAGCGGTTTGTTGCATTGGAAACTAGACTCGATGAACTTAATTTTAGGCTTTTAAAACACCTTAAAACTCCTCATATACTAGGCGATATGCCTCCAACAATATGGGCTAAAAATCTGGTCCGAGATTTTTCTGAAGTTGTTCGGATTCATTTCGTTCAGATTCGTTTAACTTCTAATCCTCTTCCGACCCTCGTGTAACCTCTTATACATGCATATACATAGTCATATACATACATAACAATCCATACACATCTCGAAGGGTCCGGAGAATCACAATAACCTTAAACGTAACTGGAAAACTTACGAAGCTTCGACGAAACTCCAATCGCAAAAATATATTCATATCTTTTATCCATCTTCTATAACATTACTAATAATCTCAAATACTTTAAAAGGGCACTCACATTACCTCATATACGCTCATAACGCGATTTCAAATCCTTTAGGTTACGATGTCACCTCGGGATACTTAAGGCAACCATATATATATAACGATATTCTTACTAACTCGATTAACTTTCCTTGAACTTTCTTAACTCATTTTTTTCTTGTCTTAATTAAAATAGCACAGACTCTTATGGGGTGTAACACTGCCCGAATTTCGGCAGATTCTGAAAGGGATTTCATTTGAAGGCTTAAAACAAGTATATGACAATAAGCCTAATAATAGTGCGACTACTTTTATACGTAGATTGCGAGACCAGAAGTAAGTTGGGAAGTCGAGAAATTATCTTTTAGGTATGTTAAGGCTTTCCCTTTCTTTCTTTTTGGCATGATCTTATGATATGAGCGAACAACGAGTAAACGAGCTTCCATATTACTCTACTCTTAGAAGCACTAGGAGTACTTTAGTCTTTGATGTTCCTGTACCCTTCTTATGATTGTCCCTTCTGTTCATGGGTCCTGAGTTGTGTATCATGATTATGTTAGTTCACATTTATGCGTTGCATTCATTTACAGATATGCATATTGACCCGTGACCAGAAGACGTTATATACGCGTATATTATGTATATCTACATATATATGTATATATACATATATATATATATATGGTGTATGGGGAAAGGGTGAGGCGTTATTTACGCATTACCACCTGATCAGCTAGTGGTATGTTTTATGGAATATTTTGGTATTGATGATGATGTTGTTGATGTTGGTGCTATTGTAGCAGTTGTTTTGTTTATATTGCGATTTCGGGCTAGGGATACAAACAAGGGAGATGCTGCCCGAATTTCGGCAGATTCTAAAAGGGATTTCATTTGAAGGCTTAAAACAAAGTATATGACAATAAGCCTAATAATAGTGCGACTGCTTTTATACGTAGATTGCGAGACCTGAAGTAAGTTGGGAAGTCGAGAAATTATCTTCCAGGTATGTTAAGGCTTTCCCTTTCTTTCTTTTTGGCATGATCCAATGATATGAGCGAACAACGAGTAAACGAGCTTCCATATTACTCTACTCTTAGAAGCACTAGGAGTAATTTGGTCTTTGATGTTCCTGTACCCCTCTTATGATTGTCCCTTCTGTTCATGGGTCCTGAGTTGTGTATCATGATTATGTTAGTTCACATTTATGCGTTGCATTCATTTACATATATGCATATTGATCCGTGACCAGAAGGCGTTATATAGGCGTATATTATATATATATACATATTTATGTATATATACATATATATATATATATATATATATATGGGGTATGGGGAAAGGGTGAGGCGTTATTTACGCATTACCACCTGATCAGCTGGTGGTATGTTTTATGGAATATTTTGGTATTGATGATGATGTTGTTGATGTTGGTGCTATTGTAGCAGTTGTTTTGTTGGTATTGCGATTTCGGGCTAGGGATATAAACAAGGGAGATGCTGCCCAAATTTCGGCAGATTCTAAAAGGGATTTCATTTGAAGGCTTAAAACAAGTATATGACAATAAGCCTAATAATAGTGCGACTACTTTTATACGTAGATTGCGAGACCAGAAGTAAGTTGGGAAGCCGAGAAATTATCTTTTAGGTATGTTAAGGCTTTCCCTTTCTTTCTTTTTGGCATGATCCTATGATATGAGCGAACAACGAGTAAACGAGCTTCCATATTACTCTACTCTTAGAAGCACTAGGAGTACTTTAGTCTTTGATGTTCCTGTACCCTTCTTATGATTGTCCCTTCTGTTCATGGGTCCTGAGTTGTGTATCATGATTATGTTAGTTCACATTTATGCGTTGCATTCATTTACATATATGCATATTGACCCGTGACCATAAGACGTTATATACGCGTATATTATGTATATATACATATATATGCATATATACATATATATATATATATATGGTGTATGGGGAAAGGGTGAGGAGTTATTTACGCATTACCACCTGATCAGCTGGTGGTATGTTTTATGGAATATTTTGGTATTCATGATGATGTTGTTGATGTTGGTGCTATTGTAGCAGTTGTTTTGTTGGTATTGCGATTTCGGGCAAGGGATATAAACAAGGGAGATGCTGCCCGAATTTCGGCAGATTCTAAAAGGGAATTCATTTGAAGGATTAAAACAAGTATATGACAATAAGCCTAATAATAGTGCAACTGCTTTTATATGTAGATTGCGAGACCGGAAGTAAGTTGGGAAGTCGAGAAATTATCTTCTAGGTAACCTAAGGATTTCCCTTTCTTTCTTTTTGGCATGATCCTATGATATGAGCGAACAACGAGTAAACGAGCTTCCATATTACTCTACTCTTAGAAGCACTAGGAGTACTTTAGTCTTTGATGTTCCTGTACCCTTCTTATGATTGTCCCTTCTGTTCATGGGTCCTGAGTTGTGTATCATGATTATGTTAGTTCACATTTATGCGTTGCATTCATTTACATATATGCATATTGACCCGTGTCCAGAAGACGTTATATACGCGTATATTATGTATATATACATATATATGCATATATATATATATATATATATATATATATATATATATATATGGTGTATGGGGAAAGGGTGAGGCGTTATTTACGCATTACCACCTGATCAGCTGGTGGTATGTTTTATGGAATATTTTGGTATTGATGATGATGTTGTTGATGTTGGTGCTATTGTAGCAGTTGTTTTGTTGGTATTGCGATTTCGGGCTAGGGATATAAACAAGGGAGATGCTGCCCGAATTTCGGCAGATTCTAAAAGGGATTTCATTTGAAGGCTTAAAACAAATATATGACAATAAGCCTAATAATAGTGCAACTGCTTTTATATGTAGATTGCGAGACCGGAAGTAAGTTGGGAAGTCGAGAAATTATCTTCCAGGTATGTTAAGGCTTTGCCTTTCTTTCTTTTTGGCATGATCCAATGACATGAGCGAACAACGAGTAAACGAGCTTCCATATTACTCTACTCTTAGAAGTACTAGGAGTACTTTAGTCTTTGATTTTCCTGTACCCTTCTTATGATTGTCCCTTCTGTTCATGGGTCCTGAGTTGTGTATCATGATTATGTTAGTTCACATTTATGCGTTGCATTCATTTACATATATGCATATTGACCCGTGACCAGAAGACGTTATATACGCGTATATTATGTATATTATATATATATATATAGGGTATGGGGAAAGGGTGAGGCGTTATTTACGCATTACCACCAGATCAGCTGGTGGTATGTTTTATGGAATATTATGGTATTGATGATGATGATGTTAATGTTGGTGCTATTGTAGTTGTTGTTTTGTTGGTATTGTGATTTCGGGCTAGGGATATAAAAAAGGGAGATGCTGCCTAAATTTTGGCAGATTCTAAAAGGGATTTTATTTGAAGGCTTAAAACAAATATTTGACAATAAGCCTAATAATAGTGCGACTGCTTTTATATGTAGATTGCGAGACCTGAAGTAAGTTGGGAAGTCGAGAAATTATCTTCCAGGTATGTTAAGGCTTTCCCTTTCTTTCTTTTTGGCATAATCCTATGATATGAGCGAACAACGAGTAAACGAGCTTCCATATTACTCTACTCTTAGAAGCACTAGGAGTACTTTGGTCTTTCATGTTCCTGTACCCCTCTTATGATTGTCCCTTCTGTTCATGGGTCCTGAGTTGTGTATCATGATTATGTTAGTTCACATTTATGCGTTGCATTCATTTACATATATGCATATTGATCCGTGACCAGAAGGCGTTATATAGGCGTATATTATGTATATATACATATTTATGTATATATACATATATATATATATATATATATATATATATATATATATATATATATATATATATATATATATATATATATATATATATATATATATATATATGGGGTATGGGGAAAGGGTGAGGCGTTATTTACGCATTACCACCTGATCAGCTGGTGGTATGTTTTATGGAATATTTTGGTATTGATGATGATGTTGTTGATGTTGGTGCTATTGTAGCAGTTGTTTTGTTGGTATTGCGATTTCGGGCTAGGGATATAAACAAGGGAGATGCTGCCCGAATTTCGGCAGATTCTAAAAGGGATTTCATTTGAAGGCTTAAAACAAGTATATGACAATAAGCCTAATAATAGTGCGACTACTCTTATACGTAGATTGCGAGACCAGAAGTAAGTTGGGAAGTCGAGAAATTATCTTTTAGGTATGTTAAGGCTTTCCCTTTCTTTCTTTTTGGCATGATCCTATGATATGAGCGAACAACGAGTAAACGAGCTTCCATATTACTCTACTCTTAGAAGCACTAGGAGTACTTTAGTCTTTGATGTTCCTGTACCCTTCTTATGATTGTCCCTTCTGTTCATGGGTCCTGAGTTGTGTATCATGATTATGTTAATTCACATTTATGCGTTGCATTCATTTACATATATGCATATTGTCCCGTGACCAGAAGACGTAATATACGCGTATATTATGTATATATACATATATATGTATATATACATATGTATATATATATATGTATATATATATATATATATGGTGTATGGGGAAAGGGTGAGGCGTTATTTACGCATTACCACCTGATCAGCTGGTGATATGTTTTATGGAATATTTTGGAATTAATGATGATGTTGTTGATGTTGGTGCTATTGTAGCAGTTGTTTTGTTTGTATTGTGATTTCGGGCTAGGGATATAAACAAGGGAGATGCTGCCCGAATTTCGGCAGATTCTAAAAGGGATTTCATTTGATGGCTTAAAACAAGTATATGACAATAAGCCTAATAATAGTGCAACTGCTTTTATATGTAGATTGCGAGACCGGAAGTAAGTTGGGAAGTCGAGAAAGTATCTTCCAGGTAACCTAAGGATTTCCCTTTCTTTCTTTTTGGCATGATCCTATGATATGAGCGAACAACGAGTAAACGAGCTTCCATATTACTCTACTCTTAGAAGCACTAGGAGTACTTTAGTCTTTCATGTTCCTGTACCCTTCTTATGATTGTCCCTTCTGTTCATGGGTCCTGAGTTGTGTATCATGATTATGTTAGTTCACATTTATGCGTTGCATTCATTTACATATATGCATATTGACCCGTGACCAGAAGACGTTATATACGCGTATATTATGTATATATACATATATATGCATATATACATATATATATATATATATATATATATATATATATATATATATGGTGTATGGGGAAAGGGTGAGGCGTTATTTACGCATTACCACCTGATCAGCTGGTGGTATGTTTTATGGAATATTTTGGTATTGATGATGATGTTGTTGATGTTGGTGCTATTGTAGCAGTTGTTTTGTTGGTATTGCGATTTCGGGCTAGGGATATAAACAAGGGAGATGCTGCCCGAATTTCGGCAGATTCTAAAAGGGATTTCATTTGAAGGCTTAAAACAAATATATGACAATAAGCCTAATAATAGTGCGACTGCTTTTATACGTAGATTGCGAGACCTGAAGTAAGTTGGGAAGTCGAGAAATTATCTTCCAGGTAACCTAAGGATTTCCCTTTCTTTCTTTTTGGCATGATCCTATGATATGAGCGAACAACGAGTAAACGAGCTTCCATATTACTCTACTCTTAGAAGCACTAGAAGTACTTTAGTCTTTGATGTTCCTGTACCCTTCTTATGATTGTCCCTTCTATTCATGGGTCCTGAGTTGTGTATCATGATTATGTTAGTTCACATTTATGCGTTGCATTCATTTACATATATGCATATTGACTCGTGACCAGAAGATGTTATATACGCGTATATTATGTATATATACATATATATGCATATATATATATATATATATATATATATGCATATATATATATATATATATATATATATATATATATATATATATATATATGGTGTATGGGGAAAGGGTGAGGCGTTATTTACGCATTACCACCTGATCAGCTTGTGGTATGTTTTATGGAATATTTTGGTATTGATGATGATGTTGTTGATGTTGGTGCTATTGTAGCAGTTGTTTTGTTGGTATTGCGATTTCGGGCTAGGGATATAAACAAGGGAGATGTTGCCCGAATTTCGGCAGATTCTAAAAGGGATTTCATTTGAAGGCTTAAAACAAATATATGACAATAAGCCTAATAATAGTGCGACTGCTTTTATACGTAGATTGCGAGACCTGAAGTAAGTTGGGAAGTCGAGAAATTATCTTCCAGGTATGTTAAGGCTTTGCCTTTCTTTCTTTTTGGCATGATCCAATGACATCAGCGAACAACGAGTGAACGAGCTTCCATATTACTCTACTCTTAGAAGCACTAGGAGTACTTTAGTCTTTGATGTTCCTGTACCCTTCTTATGATTGTCCCTTCTGTTCATGGGTCCTGAGTTGTGTATCATGATTATGTTAGTTCACATTTATGCGTTGCATTCATTTACATATATGCATATTGACCCGTGACCAGAAGACGTTATATACGCGTATATTATGTATATATACATATATATGTGTATATACATATATATATATATATATGGTGTATGGGGAAAGGGTGAGGCGTTATTTACGCATTACCACCTGATCAGCTGGTGGTATGTTTTATGGAATATTTTGGTATTGATGATGATGTTGTTGATGTTGGTGCTATTGTAGCAGTTGTTTTGTTGGTATTGCGATTTCGGGCTAGGGATATAAACAAGGGAGATGCTGCCCGAATTTCGGCAGATTCTAAAAGGGATTTCATTTGAAGGCTTAAAACAAATATATGACAATAAGCCTAATAATAGTGCGACTGCTTTTATACGTAGATTGCGAGACCTGAAGTAAGTTGGGAAGTCGAGAAATTATCTTCCAGGTATGTTAAGGCTTTGCCTTTCTTTCTTTTTGGCATGATCCAATGACATGAGCGAACAACGAGTAAACGAGCTTCCATATTACTCTACTCTTAGAAGCACTAGGAGTACTTTGGTCTTTCATGTTCCTGTACCCCTCTTATGATTGTCCCTTCTGTTCATGGGTCCTGAGTTGTGTATCATGATTATGTTAGTTCACATTTATGCGTTGCATTCATTTACATATATGCATATTGATCCGTGACCAGAAGGCGTTATATAGGCGTATATTATGTATATATACATATTTATGTATATATACATATATATATATATATATATATATATATATATATATATATATATATATATATATATATATATATATATATATATATATCTGGGGTATGGGGAAAGGGTGAGGCGTTATTTACGCATTACCACCTGATCAGCTGGTGGTATGTTTTATGGAATATTTTGGTATTGATGATGATGTTGTTGATGTTGGTGCTATTGTAGCAGTTGTTTTGTTGGTATTGCGATTTCGGGCTAGGGATATAAACAAGGGAGATGCTGCCCGAATTTCGGCAGATTCTAAAAGGGATTTCATTTGAAGGCTTAAAACAAGTATATGACAATAAGCCTAATAATAGTGCGACTACTTTTATACGTAGATTGCGAGACCAGAAGTAAGTTGGGAAGTCGAGAAATTATCTTTTAGGTATGTTAAGGCTTTCCCTTTCTTTCTTTTTGGCATGATCCTATGATATGAGCGAACAACGAGTAAACGAGCTTCCATATTACTCTACTCTTAGAAGCACAAGGAGTACTTTAGTCTTTGATGTTCCTGTACCCTTCTTATGATTGTCCCTTCTGTTCATGGGTCCTGAGTTGTGTGTCATGATTATGTTAATTCACATTTATGCGTTGCATTCATTTACATATATGCATATTGTCCCGTGACCAGAAGACGTAATATACGCGTATATTATGTATATATACATATATATGTATATATACATATGTATATATATATATATATATGGTGTATGGGGAAAGGGTGAGGCGTTATTTACGCATTACCACCTGATCAGCTGGTGATATGTTTTATGGAATATTTTGGAATTAATGATGATGTTGTTGATGTTGGTGCTATTGTAGCAGTTGTTTTGTTTGTATTGTGATTTCGGGCTAGGGATATAAACAAGGGAGATGCTGCCCGAATTTCGGCAGATTCTAAAAGGGATTTCATTTGATGGCTTAAAACAAGTATATGACAATAAGCCTAATAATAGTGCAACTGCTTTTATATGTAGATTGCGAGACCGGAAGTAAGTTGGGAAGTCGAGAAAGTATCTTCCAGGTAACCTAAGGATTTCCCTTTCTTTCTTTTTGGCATGATCCTATGATATGAGCGAACAACGAGTAAACGAGCTTCCATATTACTCTACTCTTAGAAGCACTAGGAGTACTTTAGTCTTTCATGTTCCTGTACCCTTCTTATGATTGTCCCTTCTGTTCATGGGTCCTGAGTTGTGTATCATGATTATGTTAGTTCACATTTATGCGTTGCATTCATTTACATATATGCATATTGACCCATGACCAGAAGACGTTATATACGCGTATATTATGTATATATACATATATATGCATATATACATATATATATATATATATATATATATATGGTGTATGGGGAAAGGGTGAGGCGTTATTTACGCATTACCACCTGATCAGCTGGTGGTATGTTTTATGGAATATTTTGGTATTGATGATGATGTTGTTGATGTTGGTGCTATTGTAGCAGTTGTTTTGTTGGTATTGCGATTTCGGGCTAGGGATATAAACAAGGGAGTTGCTGCCCGAATTTTGGCAGATTCTAAAAGAGATTTCATTTGAAGGCTTAAAACAAGTATATGACAATAAGCCTAATAATAGTGCAACTGCTTTTATATGTAGATTGCGAGACCGGAAGTAAGTTGGGAAGTCGAGAAATTATCTTCCAGGTAACCTAAGGATTTCCCTTTCTTTCTTTTTGGCATGATCCTATGATATGAGCGAACAACGAGTAAACGAGCTTCCATATTACTCTACACTTAGAAGCACTAGAAGTACTTTAGTCTTTGATGTTCCTGTACCCTTCTTATGATTGTCCCTTCTATTCATGGGTCCTGAGTTGTGTATCATGATTATGTTAGTTCACATTTATGCGTTGCATTCATTTACATATATGCATATTGACTCGTGACCAGAAGATGTTATATACGCGTATATTATGTATATATACATATATGTGCATATATACATATATATATATATATATATATATATATATATATATATATATATATATATATATATATATATATATATATATATATATATATATATATATGGTGTATGGGGAAAGGGTGAGGCGTTATTTACGCATTACCACCTGATCAGCTTGTGGTATGTTTTATGGAATATTTTGGTATTGATGATGATGTTGTTGATGTTGGTGCTATTGTAGCAGTTGTTTTGTTGGTATTGCGATTTCGGGCTAGGGATATAAACAAGGGAGATGTTGCCCGAATTTCGGCAGATTCTAAAAGGGATTTCATTTGAAGGCTTAAAACAAATATATGACAATAAGCCTAATAATAGTGCGACTGCTTTTATACGTAGATTGCGAGACCTGAAGTAAGTTGCGAAGTCGAGAAATTATCTTCCAGGTATGTTAAGGCTTTGCCTTTCTTTCTTTTTGGCATGATCCAATGACATGAGCGAACAACGAGTGAACGAGCTTCCATATTACTCTACTCTTAGAAGCACTAGGAGTACTTTAGTCTTTGATGTTCCTGTACCCTTCTTATGATTGTCCCTTCTGTTCATGGGTCCTGAGTTGTGTATCATGATTATGTTAGTTCACATTTATGCGTTGCATTCATTTACATATATGCATATTGACCCGTGACCAGAAGACGTTATATACGCGTATATTATGTATATATACATATATATGCATATATACATATATATATATATATATATATGGTGTATGGGGAAAGGGTGAGGCGTTATTTACGCATTACCACCTGATCAGCTGGTGGTATGTTTTATGGAATATTTTGGTATTGATGATGATGTTGTTGATGTTGGTGCTATTGTAGCAGTTGTTTTGTTGGTATTGCGATTTCGGGCTAGGGATATAAACAAGGGAGATGCTGCCCGAATTTCGGCAGATTCTAAAAGGGATTTAATTTGAAGGCTTAAAACAAATATATGACAATAAGCCTAATAATAGTGCGACTGCTTTTATACGTATATTGCGAGACCTGAAGTAAGTTGGGAAGTCGAGAAATTATCTTCCAGGTATGTTAAGGCTTTGCCTTTCTTTCTTTTTGGCATGATCCAATGACATGAGCGAACAACGAGTAAACGAGCTTCCATATTACTCTACTCTTAGAAGTACTAGGAGTACTTTAGTCTTTGATTTTCCTGTACCCTTCTTATGATTGTCCCTTCTGTTCATGGGTCCTGAGTTGTGTATCATGATTATGTTAGTTCACATTTATGCGTTGCATTCATTTACATATATGCATATTGACCCGTGACCAGAAGACGTTATATACGCGTATATTATGTATATTATATATATATATAGGGTATGGGGAAAGGGTGAGGCGTTATTTACGCATTACCACCAGATCAGCTGGTGGTATGTTTTATGGAATATTTTGGTATTGATGATGATGATGTTAATGTTGGTGCTATTGTAGTTGTTGTTTTGTTGGTATTGTGATTTCGGGCTAGGGATATAAAAAAGGGAGATGCTGCCTAAATTTTGGCAGATTCTAAAAGGGATTTTATTTGAAGGCTTAAAACAAATATTTGACAATAAGCCTAATAATAGTGCGACTGCTTTTATATGTAGATTGCGAGACCTGAAGTAAGTTGGGAAGTCCAGAAATTAACTTCCAGGTATGTTAAGGCTTTCCCTTTCTTTCTTTTTGGCATAATCCTATGATATGAGCGAACAACGAGTAAACTGTTATATCCCGTATTTTTGAACCTCGGAGCATCTGCTGGGGTGGGGCCCACATACCGAGATTTTTTTTGGAACACCTGAAAAGTCATATGAATCACATATGTAAAGTTAAACACAACTCATGAAGTACCTTTGGACCAAATCAAAGTGGAAACCCTCCAAACGAATATTTTTAAGAAAACGTTTTCGGGTGACCTGACTTTGGGGGGAAAAAACTGTATTGTAAGTTTGGAATTTCGAAAATACCTTGAAATAGAAGTTGTAGATAATTGAATTATCTTTCAATCCATAGGTCGTGGGTTCCCAGGTGACGTCGGTACAAGGAGTTATGAACGTTTTAAGGTCGAAAGGTCAGTGGGCTAGGCCCAACTCGGGACCAACCGAGTTGGCCCAAAAAAAAAAAAAAAAATTTAGGCCCAATGTTTAAGGGGTGGCCGGCCAAGTGAGGCCCAACCCATGGCTTTAATGAATATTTCCATGTGCTAATTATAAAGGGATCACTATCCCTTAGAAGGTTCAAGAGACTTAGAAGAGAAAGAAGAGCAAAACAAAGAAGGCATTTCGGGTTTGGTGTGGAAAATTCACCACCAAAAATCTTGTGTTAAAAATTTGTATTTTGTGGTTTCCTTACTAAGTTGAGTCCCCTCTTCAACTTGGTGTAGTTGGTTTGGAGAAAGGAGGCCTTGGTTCACCAAAGTGATCACAAATTCAAGTAAAGAAGACTAGAGGAAAAGGTAAGAATTTATCCTTTATTCTTGTGTTATGGAGTTTTGTTTGGGTTGTAGTATATAGAAATGTGTTGATTGTATGGAGAAATGGAAGTTTGCAAAGTGGGTGTGTGGTACATATGTGTAGCCATGTGTATTTGTATATTGTATAGCCAAAAATGTATAGAATTCATGTTGTATTCTAGTTGTGAATGTGATGGAATTTATGTTGAGAATGAAAGTGGAATAAATTTGATTGAATGGAGAAAAATAGCATATGGCCGTGTGGTATATTTGACTTGGGAATGAAATGGATTAAGTTTGTTTAGAGTATTGGAGTGTTGTTGTAATGCTTGATATGTGAATGAAGTTAGAATGATATAAGTTTGTATTGAATTGGAATGTAGAAACTTATGTCGTTTTAGTATGGTTTTTCCGACATTAAGGAAATGAAGTTGTTTGGTTGTTAGTTGTGATGACCATTGATGAATTTGGAAGTTGGAAACTTGTTATGAAGTTGTATGCCAAAGATTTGATGCTTTGCATAAGTTATGATTTTGGCGGAAGATTGTATATCATGTATATCGAGTGTATATCTTAAGGAAAACGATATGAAATGTTTCTAGAACTATATGGTCATGATCATGATGGTTGTTGAATATGAAATTATTGATCTTAGTTGAAAGTTGGGTTGAATTGAAGATTATGTCAACTTGTGAGAAAAATGACTAGTTGAAGGATATTTGTGTTTTTAATGTTCATTGTTGATATTGTTGTTATCGTTTGTGTTGTTGTTGATGATTTATAGCCGAGTTGAATTCTCGGGGTGTCATATGTATAGGGGAAGTGCTGCCGAAATTTCGGTAGCCAAATATGCTTAAAGTTGAAATAATGGCATTAATAATTCACAATTGGTAAACTTGACCAATTGCAGTTTTTCGACGAAACGGGAAGTGAGTTTGGAAAGGCTTAAGGAGCGCGAAAGGTATGTAAAGCAACCCCAATTCTTCCCTTGGCATGCCCCTAGTGTGTTAGGGTTGGATCCGGGCCTCGAAGGACCTCTTGGCCCTCGGAATCCGCAAGACAAAATTTCAGTTTTTCCTTCAGTAGAATTGAACCATTTTGATACGCTTTTTCTGAAATTATGCAATTTTGCTCTAAATAATTCAGAAAGTCATAGAATGTTTGTATAACCTTTTTAGGTGATACTATATGCTTAGAGGGCACAATTTGAGCCCGCCGCCTTGTTTGTCCCAAGGCGGGCCCGCTATTTACGGTTTTGCCCCTAATGTGTTAAAGCTTCCTTTTTAAGCGATTTTTGAAAGAAATGTTTTAATTACCCTACTAATCGCTTAACGAATATTATTTTAAATATTCTGTTAAATATTATAAATTATTTTGACACTCGGAATGACTTCGGGAAAGTTATACTTCTGTAATTTATTATGATATCCGAAATACATTTATTATGATTCCGTCCGACCCCATTGGATTTGTTTGTCTTTGATACGCTTCATCGAGTCTTTGAAAACATTTATTATATTTTTAAATTGCATTAGTCTCTCACTACTCTATTCGTGGATGTCCCAATGTTTCCCACACTGAGCCCGGGCCAGGATATGTTGTCAAGCGTAACTCTCTGCATTGTTCGCCGCGTCCCGATGTGAGGGGGCAGGTATACGCGTACATGGGTCTGTGGAGTATGATGTGCCAAGTCCGCCTATTCTGATCTGATCTGTATGGCCATTTTGATATGACATTATATGATACGGGGCCACGCCCCTTTTTCTGATTCCTCTGTATAGTGGCACCAGCGTAGGGAGGGTGGCCACATTCTGTCTGCCGAGTCCCGTGTCAGGGACCGGATATGATATGATATGACATATGTTTCTGTACGCATTCTGTCTGTTTTGGAAATATGCATTTGACACTCTGGATTCTGTACTCATTTTCTGTAACCATTATGATTTGACTTCTGTGATTCCGCTTTACATATTCAGTACATATTTCGTACTGACCCCCTTTCTTCGGGGGCTGCGTTTTCATGCCGCGCAGGCACTGACGACAGGTTCGCTGATCCACACGTTTAGGATCCTATTTCTGCTATTTGGGGCGCTCTCTTCTACAGAGCCCATCTTTTGGTACAGTCTGTCACTGCTATCTGGATATGTACTTTGTTCAGGGTATGACGGGGCCCTGTCCCGTCTTATGATTATGATATGTTCTGTAGAGGTCTGTGGATACATCTGTGTGGGTTCTGTACATATGTTTGGGATATTCTGTTCTGTGATGGCCTTATCGGCCTATGTGTGCCAAGTCTGCTTTTCCGCTAAATTCTGTAGCGACCACTAATATTATTATTATATTATTATTCTGTTAATATGCTAATTTGGGGTATCGGGTACGTATAGGTGCCCAGCTCGGGCACTGGTCGCGGCCCACGGGGTTGGGTCGTGACAAAAGTGGTATCAGAGCGGTTCGTCCTCGGAATGTCCACAGACCGTGTCTAGTAGAGTCTTGTTTATCGGTGTGTTGTGCACCACACCTATAAACAGGAGGCTACAGGGCATTTAGGATACTACCCTTCTTTCTGTCTTAGATCGTGCGATAGAGCTGTGTTATCAGGATGACCCCTTCCTAACGAGTGGCTATATTTGCAGATATGCCTCCAAAAAAAGCGACAGCGGCCCAAAAGGCCAAGTCAGTTGCCGTAGGAGAGACTAGCCGGGTCCAGAGGACTACCAGGGCCCAGGTATATATTGCTCCGGAGACTTTGCCCCAGACAGAGGGTTCTTCTACACCGCCACTCGTGGAGGAGATTGGGGCAGCCGTAGCTGCAGATCGGGGGACGGCTCCACTGCCAGCTCCCGCAGTTCCAGTACCTGAGCCTCCAACTCCACGGCCAGGCACTGAGGATCAGTCTATGAGGGAGGCAGTCCAGTTGCTGACTAGACTTGTGGCAGGGCAGGTTCAGGGGCATGGACTGGGAGGTGACCGGGCAGTCAGGCGTGATAGTTCGAGAGCCCGTGAGTTTTTGACTTGTAACCCTCCAGAGTTCTTCGGGACAAAGCCCGAGGAGGATCCTGAGGAGTTTATTAGGAAGATGCGACGCACTCTAGATTTGATTAATGCTTCCGAGACAGAGTCAGTCGCGTTAGCTTCGTACCGGTTATATGATGTGGCGGCAAACTGGTACGAGTCATGGGGGCTATCCAGGGGGGACGGCGCTCCTCCAGCAGTTTGGGGCGATTTTTCTCAGGCATTTCTTGGACACTTTCTGCCCCCAGAGTTGCGACGAGCCAGATCTGATAGATTCTTATTATTGAGGCAGAAGGGCCGCAGTATTCGGGACTATAGTTTGGAGTTTGATTCCTTGGGCCGATATGCACCTACTGTGGTGGCTACTACGGCGGACCGGATGCATAGATATATTATGGGGCTGGATCGGTATTTTGTTGATAGCTGCTTAGTATTGGCTGCTCAGCCCGGTATGGACATTGCCCGTATCCAGGCCCATGCCCAGGGCATGGAGGATCGGGGCAGAGGAGGACACCAGCCTGACAGGGGCCAGGATCGGAGACAGCCCAAGAGGGCCAGGTCATCTGGAGACTTTCGGGGCAGACAGCCGCAGCAGCCTAGCAGATTTTCATCTCAGCCGGCGCAGAGCGCGCCTCCCCAGCCTGCAGGTCGCAGATTCGATAGCCCAGGGTATTCAGGAGCAGGCCAGAGCTCCAGGGCTTCAGGTTCGCGGACCGATAGGGGTTCTGGTCAGATGAGGCCACCCAGGGTTCAGTGTTCTTTTTGCGGCAGATACCATACGGGAGGGTGCTACAGAGCCACCGGTGCATGCTTTTCTTGTGGCCGTCAGGGCCATTCTGTGAGAGATTGCCCGTATAAGGGTAGTTCGGGTGGTACAACGCAGCCTACCGGATCAGCCGCTGGGTCTTCATCTTCATCAGTGGCTATGCGCCCTACGGGGCAAGGTATTTCGGCACCAGCGGGTCGCGGCAGAGGCCGTGGTGGAGCTTCTGGTATTAGCGGTCCTTCGAACCGTATTTGTGCTTTGGCCAGCCGCCAGGATCAGGAGGCATCTCCTAATGTCGTTACAGGTACTTTATTGGTCTTCTCTCGGTCTGTGTATGCATTAATTGATCCAGGTTCAACTTTATCATATATTTCACCTCTTGTTGCCGGTAAAATTGGTATTATGTCTGAACCTATAGAGCCATTTGAGGTAGCCACACCGATAGGGGACTTTATTGTAGCGAAACAGGTTTATAAAGACTGTTCTGTGATTGTATGTGGCCGTGATACTAAGGCAGATCTGGTAGAGTTAGATATGACTGAATTTGATGTTATTATGGGTATGGACTGGCTAGCTTCCTGTTATGCTAATGTTGACTGCCAGAATAAGGTGGTTCGCTTCCAGTTTCCCGGGGAGCCAGTTTTAGATTGGGCTGGAAATACAGCATCGCCGAAAGGTAAGTTTATTTCATACCTTAAGGCAAAGAAAATGATTAGAAAGGGTTATATCTATCATCTGGTACGGGTGCAAGACTTGGACGCAGAGACGCCGACACTTCAGTCAGTCCCCGTGGTTAATGAGTTTCCAGATGTTTTCCCCGACGAGCTTCCAGGTCTTCCTCCAGAGAGGGAGATAGATTTCACTATTGATTTACTCCCAGACACTCAGCCTATCTCTATTCCTCCGTATAGAATGGCGCCTGCAGAATTAAAGGAGTTGAAGGAGCAGCTGAAAGATTTGTTGGATAAGGGCTTCATCAGACCCAGTACTTCGCCTTGGGGAGCCCCGGTATTATTTGTGCGTAAGAAGGACGGGTCGCTGCGTATGTGTATTGATTATCGGCAGCTGAATAAGGTAACTATAAAGAATAAATACCCCCTCCCCAGGATCGATGATTTGTTTGATCAGCTGCAGGGCGCTAAGTGTTTTTCGAAGATAGATCTTCGATCCGGTTACCACCAGGTGCGAGTACGAGAGGCCGATATCCCTAAGACAGCTTTCCGGACCCGATATGGGCATTACGAGTTCAGGGTTATGTCTTTTGGGCTTACTAATGCCCCCGCAGTATTCATGGATTTGATGAACCGGGTATTCAGGACATTCTTGGATATGTTTGTAATTGTATTCATTGATGATATCCTGGTTTATTCTCGGTCTGAGGCGGAGCACGCAGATCATCTGAGATCGGTATTAGGGGTACTCCGGCATCAGAAATTATATGCGAAATTTTCTAAGTGTGAATTCTGGCTGTCTTCAGTGGCTTTCTTGGGGCATTTTATTGCAGCTGATGGTGTCCGGGTGGACACACAGAAGATTGAGGCCGTGAAGAATTGGCCCAGACCTACGACGCCCACAGAGGTACGCAGTTTCCTGGGGTTAGCAGGCTATTACAGGAGATTTGTGGAGAAGTTTGCTTCGATTTCAGCGCCTTTGACAAGGCTGACTCAGAAGGGAGCTAAGTTCCTGTGGTCTGACGCTTGTGAACGGAGCTTCCAGTTGCTGAAGGAGAAGCTGACTACAGCCCCAGTTCTGACTCTTCCAGAGGGACCGGACGGGTATGTTATTTATTGTGACGCTTCTGGCATGGGGTTGGGCTGTGTATTGATGCAGCATGGCAGAGTTATAGCGTATGCTTCCCGGCAGCTCAAGAAGCATGAGAAGAATTATCCTAACCACGATCTGGAGCTCGTAGCGGTAATTCATGCTCTGAAGATATGGAGACACTATTTATATGGCGTTCATGTGGATATCTATACTGATCATAAGAGTCTCCAGTATATTTTCAGGCAGAGAGAGCTTAATTTGCGACAGCGGAGGTGGTTGGAGCTTCTGAAAGATTATGACGTGGATATTTTGTATCATCCGGGTAAGGCTAATGTTGTTGCCGATGCGCTCAGTCGGAAGTCTATGGGCAGTTTGGCCGATTTACAGCCAGACAGGAGAGAGATAACCCGTGATATTCAGCAGTTGGCTAGTCTCGGGGTTCGTCTGGCCGATTCTGGAGATACACGGATTTCTGTTCGAGGGGTTTCTGAGTCATCCCTCAGGGACGATATTAAGCGGCGTCAATACGAAGATCCTGTCTTAGCTCAGTACAGGGACACAGCCTATGATAAGGAGAGGACTCCGTTCGAGTTTTCACCGGACGGTACTTTGTTATACAGAGGCAGGTTGTGTGTACCTGATATTGCAGGCCTTCGGCAGCAGGTTATGAGCGAGGCACATTATGCTCGCTATTCGGTCCATCCTGGGTCTACGAAGATGTACCATGATCTCCGATGCTTATACTGGTGGGACGGCATGAAGCGGGATATTGCAGAGTTCGTCGCCCAGTGCCCTAATTGTCAGCAGGTCAAGATTGAGCATCAGAAGCCGGGTGGACTGTTGCAGGAGATGGAAATCCCGACTTGGAAGTGGGAGGTTATTAATATGGACTTCATTACAGGTTTGCCTCGCACTCCACGGAAGTATGATTCCATCTGGGTCGTTGTTGATAGGCTGACGAAATCAGCCCATTTGCTTCCCGTCAGGACTACTTATTCCGCCGAGGATTATGCCAGGCTCTATATTAGAGAGATTGTGAAGCTTCACGGAGTTCCTATATCTATTATTTCTGACAGAGGCGCCCAGTTTACGGCGCGTTTCTGGAGGTCGTTTCAGGAGGGTCTAGGGACTCAGGTGAGTCTGAGCACAGCCTTTCATCCTCAGAGCGACGGACAGGCCGAGCGCACTATACAGACGCTGGGGGATATGTTGCGGGCCTGCGTTATTGATTTCAGAGGCAGCTGGGATGATCACTTGCCATTGATTGAGTTTGCATATAATAACAGTTACCATTCCAGCATCCAGATGGCTCCGTACGAGGCTCTATATGGCAGGAAATGCAGATCGCCGATTGGCTGGTTTGATATTGGCGAGTCAGAGTTGATTGGCCCAGATATGGTCCAGCAGGCCGTGGACAAGGTAAAACTTATTCGGGAGCGACTGTTGGCAGCCCAGAGTCGACAGAAGTCATACGCGGATAAACGACGTCGACCGTTGGAGTTTCAGGTAGGCGATTGGGTATTCCTGAAGGTATCGCCTATGCAAGGCGTGATGCGGTTCGGCAGAAAGGGTAAGCTCAGTCCGCGTTATATTGGGCCTTATCAGATTGTTCGAAAAACTGGAAATGTCGGCTATGAGCTAGATTTGCCATCTGATTTGGAAGCGGTACATCCGGTATTTCATGTCTCTATGCTTCGTAAATGCGTCGGTGACCCTTCTAGAATATTTCCTGCTGATGATATTCAGGTGACGGAGCAACTATCGTACGAGGAGCAGCCCGTATCTATTTTGGATCGTCAGGTAAGGAGGCTTCGGAATAAAGATGTAGCCTCTGTTAAGGTACTGTGGCGGAACGATAATAGGGAGGAAATGACATGGGAGGCCGAAGAGGAAATGAAGAAGAAATATCCTCATTTGTTATCTATACCCACAGGTAACCTTAAATCCCTGCTTTAATTTATTCCAATATCAATCGTGTGTCATTTGTGACGTCTGTAAACATGAACTCCCCCAAAGTATTTTCAAACCCTATGAGATTAATTTAACATTCGAGGACGAATGTTCTAAAGGGGGGGAGGATGTTATATCCCGTATTTTTAAACCTCGGAGCATCTGCTGGGGTGGGGCCCACATACCGAGATTTTTTTTGGAACACCTGAAAAGTCATATGAATCACATATGTAAAGTTCAACACAACTCATGAAGTACCTTTGGACCAAATCAAAGTGGAAACCCTCCAAACGAATATTTTTAAGAAAACGTTTTCGGGTGACCTGACTTTGGGGGGAAAAAACTGTATTGTAAGTTTGGAATTTCGAAAATACCTTGAAATAGAAGTTGTAGATAATTGAATTATCTTTCAATCCATAGGTCGTGGGTTCCCAGGTGACGTCGGTACAAGGAGTTATGAACGTTTTAAGGTCGAAAGGTCAGTGGGCTAGGCCCAACTCGGGACCAACCGAGTTGGCCCAAAAACAAAAAAAAAAAAAATTTAGGCCCAATGTTTAAGGGGTGGCCGGCCAAGTGAGGCCCAACCCATGGCTTTAATGAATATTTCCATGTGCTAATTATAAAGGGATCACTATCCCTTAGAAGGTTCAAGAGACTTAGAAGAGAAAGAAGAGCAAAACAAAGAAGGCATTTCGGGTTTGGTGTGGAAAATTCACCACCAAAAATCTTGTGTTAAAAATTTGTATTTTGTGGTTTCCTTACTAAGTTGAGTCCCCTCTTCAACTTGGTGTAGTTGGTTTGGAGAAAGGAGGCCTTGGTTCACCAAAGTGATCACAAATTCAAGTAAAGAAGACTAGAGGAAAAGGTAAGAATTTATCCTTTATTCTTGTGTTATGGAGTTTTGTTTGGGTTGTAGTATATAGAAATGTGTTGATTGTATGGAGAAATGGAAATTTGCAAAGTGGGTGTGTGGTACATATGTGTAGCCATGTGTATTTGTATATTGTATAGCCAAAAATGTATAGAATTCATGTTGTATTCTAGTTGTGAATGTGATGGAATTTATGTTGAGAATGAAAGTGGAATAAATTTGATTGAATGGAGAAAAATAGCATATGGCCGTGTGGTATATTTGACTTGGGAATGAAATGGATTAAGTTTGTTTAGAGTATTGGAGTGTTGTTGTAATGCTTGATATGTGAATGAAGTTAGAATGATATAAGTTTGTATTGAATTGGAATGTAGAAACTTATGTCGTTTTAGTATGGTTTTTCCGACATTAAGGAAATGAAGTTGTTTGGTTGTTAGTTGTGATGACCATTGATGAATTTGGAAGTTGGAAACTTGTTATGAAGTTGTATGCCAAAGATTTGATGCTTTGCATAAGTTATGATTTTGGCGGAAGATTGTATATCATGTATATCGAGTGTATATCTTAAGGAAAACGATATGAAATGTTTCTAGAACTATATGGTCATGATCATGATGGTTGTTGAATATGAAATTATTGATCTTAGTTGAAAGTTGGGTTGAATTGAAGATTATGTCAACTTGTGAGAAAAATGACTAGTTGAAGGATATTTGTGTTTTTAATGTTCATTGTTGATATTGTTGTTATCGTTTGTGTTGTTGTTGATGATTTATAGCCGAGTTGAATTCTCGGGGTGTCATATGTATAGGGGAAGTGCTGCCGAAATTTCGGTAGCCAAATATGCTTAAAGTTGAAATAATGGCATTAATAATTCACAATTGGTAAACTTGACCAATTGCAGTTTTTCGACGAAACGGGAAGTGAGTTTGGAAAGGCTTAAGGAGCGCGAAAGGTATGTAAAGCAACCCCAATTCTTCCCTTGGCATGCCCCTAGTGTGTTAGGGTTGGATCCGGGCCTCGAAGGACCTCTTGGCCCTCGGAATCCGCAAGACAAAATTTCAGTTTTTCCTTCAGTAGAATTGAACCATTTTGATACGCTTTTTCTGAAATTATGCAATTTTGCTCTAAATAATTCAGAAAGTCATAGAATGTTTGTATAACCTTTTTAGGTGATACTATATGCTTAGAGGGCACAATTTGAGCCCGCCGCCTTGTTTGTCCCAAGGCGGGCCCGCTATTTACGGTTTTGCCCCTAATGTGTTAAAGCTTCCTTTTTAAGCGATTTTTGAAAGAAATGTTTTAATTACCCTACTAATCGCTTAACGAATATTATTTTAAATATTCTGTTAAATATTATAAATTATTTTGACACTCGGAATGACTTCGGGAAAGTTATACTTCTGTAATTTATTATGATATCCGAAATACATTTATTATGATTCCGTCCGACCCCATTGGATTTGTTTGTCTTTGATACGCTTCATCGAGTCTTTGAAAACATTTATTATATTTTTAAATTGCATTAGTCTCTCACTACTCTATTCGTGGATGTCCCAATGTTTCCCACACTGAGCCCGGGCCAGGATATGTTGTCAAGCGTAACTCTCTGCATTGTTCGCCGCGTCCCGATGTGAGGGGGCAGGTATACGCGTACATGGGTCTGTGGAGTATGATGTGCCATGTCCGCCTATTCTGATCTGATCTATATGGCCATTTTGATATGACATTATATGATACGGGGCCACGCCCCTTTTTCTGATTCCTCTGTATAGTGGCACCAGCGTCGGGAGGGTGGCCACATTCTGTCTGCCGAGTCCCGTGTCAGGGACCGGATATGATATGATATGACATATGTTTCTGTACGCATTCTGTCTGTTTTGGAAATATGCATTTGACACTCTGGATTCTGTACTCATTTTCTGTAACCATTATGATTTGACTTCTGTGATTCCATTTTACATATTCAGTACATATTTCGTACTGACCCCCTTTCTTCGGGGGCTGCGTTTTCATGCCGCGCAGGCACTGACGACAGGTTCGCTGATCCACACGTTTAGGATCCTATTTCTGCTATTTGGGGCGCTCTCTTCTACAGAGCCCATCTTTTGGTACAGTCTGTCACTGCTATCTGGATATGTACTTTGTTCAGGGTATGACGGGGCCCTGTCCCGTCTTATGATTATGATATGTTCTGTAGAGGTCTGTGGATACATCTGTGTGGGTTCTGTATATATGTTTGGGATATTCTGTTCTGTGATGGCCTTATCGGCCTATGTGTGCCAAGTCTGCTTTTCCGCTAAATTCTGTAGCGACCACTAATATTATTATTATATTATTATTCTGTTAATATGCTAATTTGGGGTATCGGGTACGTATAGGTGCCCCGCTCGGGCACTGGTCGCGGCCCACGGGGTTGGGTCGTGACATAAACGAGCTTCCATATTACTCTACTCTTAGAAGCACTAGGAGTACTTTGGTCTTTCATGTTCCTGTACCCCTCTTATGATTGTCCCTTCTGTTCATGGGTCCTGAGTTGTGTATCATGATTATGTTAGTTCACATTTATGCGTTGCATTCATTTACATATATGCATATTGATCCGTGACCAGAAGGCGTTATATAGGCGTATATTATGTATATATACATATTTATGTATATATACATATATATATATATATATATATATATATATATATCTGGGGTATGGGGAAAGGGTGAGGCGTTATTTACGCATTACCACCTGATCAGCTGGTGGTATGTTTTATGGAATATTTTGGTATTGATGATGATGTTGTTGATGTTGGTGCTATTGTAGCAGTTGTTTTGTTGGTATTGCGATTTCGGGCTAGGGATATAAACAAGGGAGATGCTGCCCGAATTTCGGCAGATTCTAAAAGGGATTTCATTTGAAGGCTTAAAACAAATATATGACAATAAGCCTAATAATAGTGCGACTGCTTTTATACGTAGATTGCGAGACCTGAAGTAAGTTGGGAAGTCGAGAAATTATCTTCCAGGTATGTTAAGGCTTTGCCTTTCTTTCTTTTTGGCATGATCCAATGACATGAGCGAACAACGAGTAAACGAGCTTCCATATTACTCTACTCTTAGAAGTACTAGGAGTACTTTAGTCTTTGATTTTCCTGTACCCTTCTTATGATTGTCCCTTCTGTTCATGGGTCCTGAGTTGTGTAGCATGATTATGTTAGTTCACATTTATGCGTTGCATTCATTTACATATATGCATATTGACCCGTGACTAGAAGACGTTATATACGCGTATATTATGTATATTATATATATATAGGGTATGGGGAAAGGGTGAGGCGTTATTTACGCATTACCACCAGATCAGCTGGTGGTATGTTTTATGGAATATTTTGGTATTGATGATGATGATGTTAATGTTGGTGCTATTGTAGTTGTTGTTTTGTTGGTATTGTGATTTCGGGCTAGGGATATAAAAAAGGGAGATGCTGCCTAAATTTTGGCAGATTCTAAAAGGGATTTTATTTGAAGGCTTAAAACAAATATTTGACAATAAGCCTAATAATAGTGCGACTGCTTTTATATGTAGATTGCGAGACCTGAAGTAAGTTGGGAAGTCGAGAAATTATCTTCCAGGTATGTTAAGACTTTCCCTTTCTTTCTTTTTGGCATAATCCTATGATATGAGCGAACAACGAGTAAACGAGCTTCCATATTACTCTACTCTTAGAAGCACTAGGAGTACTTTGGTCTTTCATGTTCCTGTACCCCTCTTATGATTGTCCCTTCTGTTCATGGGTCCTGAGTTGTGTATCATGATTATGTTAGTTCACATTTATGCGTTGCATTCATTTACATATATGCATATTGATCCGTGACCAGAAGGCATTATATATGCGTATATTATGTATATATACATATTTATGTATATATACATATATATATATATATATATCTGGGGTATGGGGAAAGGGTGAGGCGTTATTTACGCATTACCACCTGATCAGCTGGTGGTATGTTTTATGGAATATTTTGGTATTGATGATGATGTTGTTGATGTTGGTGCTATTGTAGCAGTTGTTTTGTTGGTATTGCGATTTCGGGCTAGGGATATAAACAAGGGAGATGCTGCCCGAATTTCGGCAGATTCTAAAAGGGATTTCATTTGAAGGCTTAAAACAAGTATATGACAATAAGCCTAATAATAGTGCGACTACTTTTATACGTAGATTGCGAGACCAGAAGTAAGTTGGGAAGTCGAGAAATTATCTTTTAGGTATGTTAAGGCTTTCCCTTTCTTTCTTTTTGGCATGATCCTATGATATGAGCGAACAACGAGTAAACGAGCTTCCATATTACTCTACTCTTAGAAGCACTAGGAGTACTTTAGTCTTTGATGTTCCTGTACCCTTCTTATGATTGTCCCTTCTGTTCATGGGTCCTGAGTTGTGTATCATGATTATGTTAGTTCACATTTATGCGTTGCATTCATTTACATATATGCATATTGTCCCGTGACCAGAAGACATAATATACGCGTATATTATGTATATATACATATATATGTATATATACATATGTATATATATATATATATGGTGTATGGGGAAAGGGTGAGGCGTTATTTACGCATTACCACCTGATCAGCTGGTGGTATGTTTTATGGAATATTTTGGAATTAATGATGATGTTGTTGATGTTGGTGCTATTGTAGCAGTTGTTTTGTTTGTATTGTGATTTCGGGCTAGGGATATAAACAAGGGAGATGCTGCCCGAATTTCGGCAGATTCTAAAAGGGATTTCATTTGAAGGCTTAAAACAAGTATATGACAATAAGCCTAATAATAGTGCAACTGCTTTTATATGTAGATTGCGAGACCGGAAGTAAGTTGGGAAGTCGAGAAATTATCTTCCAGGTAACCTAAGGATTTCCCTTTCTTTCTTTTTGGCATGATCCTATGATATGAGCGAACAACGAGTAAACGAGCTTCCATATTACTCTACTCTTAGAAGCACTAGGAGTACTTTAGTCTTTCATGTTCCTGTACCCTTCTTATGATTGTCCCTTCTGTTCATGGGTCCTGAGTTGTGTATCATGATTATGTTAGTTCACATTTATGCGTTGCATTCATTTACATATATGCATACTGACCCGTGACCAGAAGACGTTATATACGCGTATATTATGTATATATACATATATATGCATATATACATATATATATATATATATATATATATATATATATATATATATATATATATATATATATATATATGGTGTATGGGGAAAGGGTGAGGCGTTATTTACGCATTACCACCTGATCAGCTGGTGGTATGTTTTATGGAATATTTTGGTATTGATGATGATGTTGTTGATGTTGGTGCTATTGTAGCAGTTGTTTTGTTGGTATTGCGATTTCGGGCTAGGGATATAAACAAGGGAGTTGCTGCCCGAATTTCGGCAGATTCTAAAAGAGATTTCATTTGAAGGCTTAAAACAAGTATATGACAATAAGCCTAATAATAGTGCAACTGCTTTTATATGTAGATTGCGAGACCGGAAGTAAGTTGGGAAGTCGAGAAATTATCTTCCAGGTAACCTAAGGATTTCCCTTTCTTTCTTTTTGGCATGATCCTATGATATGAGCGAACAACGAGTAAACGAGCTTCCATATTACTCTACTCTTAGAAGCACTAGAAGTAATTTAGTCTTTGATGTTCCTGTACCCTTCTTATGATTGTCCCTTCTATTCATGGGTCCTGAGTTGTGTATCATGATTATGTTAGTTCACATTTATGCGTTGCATTCATTTACATATATGCATATTGACTCGTGACCAGAAGACGTTATATACGCGTATATTATGTATATATACATATATATGCATATATACATATATATATATATATATATATATATATATATATATATATATATATATATATATATATGGTGTATGGGGAAAGGGTGAGGCGTTATTTACGCATTACCACCTGATCAGCTGGTGGTATGTTTTATGGAATATTTTGGTATTGATGATGATGTTGTTGATGTTGGTGCTATTGTAGCAGTTGTTTTGTTGGTATTGCGATTTCGGGCTAGGGATATAAACAAGGGAGATGTTGCCCGAATTTCGGCAGATTCTAAAAGGGATTTCATTTGAAGGCTTAAAACAAATATATGACAATAAGCCTAATAATAGTACGACTGCTTTTATACGTAGATTGCGAGACCTGAAGTAAGTTGGGAAGTCGAGAAATTATCTTCCAGGTATGTTAAGGCTTTGCTTTTCTTTCTTTTTGGCATGATCCAATGACATGAGCGAACAACGAGTAAACGAGCTTCCATATTACTCTACTCTTAGAAGCACTAGGAGTACTTTAGTCTTTGATTTTCCTGTACCCTTCTTATGATTGTCCCTTCTGTTCATCGGTCCTGAGTTGTGTATCATGATTATGTTAGTTCACATTTATGCGTTGCATTCATTTACATATATGCATATTGACCTGTGACCAGAAGACGTTATATACGCGTATATTATGTATATATACATATATATGTATATATGGTGTATGGGGAAAGGGTGAGGCGTTATTTACGCATTACCACCTGATCAGCTGGTGGTATGTTTTATGGAATATTTTGGTATTGATGATGATGTTGTTGATGTTGGTGCTATTGTAGCAGTTGTTTTGTTGGTATTGCGATTTCGGGCTAGGGATACAAACAAGGGAGTTGCTGCCCGAATTTCGGCAGATTCTAAAAGAGATTTCATTTGAAGGCTTAAAACAAGTATATGACAATAAGCCTAATAATAGTGCAACTGCTTTTATATGTAGATTGCGAGACCGGAAGTAAGTTGGGAAGTCGAGAAATTATCTTCCAGGTAACCTAAGGATTTCCCTTTCTTTCTTTTTGGCATGATCCTATGATATGAGCGAACAACGAGTAAACGAGCTTCCATATTACTCTACTCTTAGAAGCACTAGAAGTAATTTAGTCTTTGATGTTCCTGTACCCTTCTTATGATTGTCCCTTCTATTCATGGGTCCTGAGTTGTGTATCATGATTATGTTAGTTCACATTTATGCGTTGCATTCATTTACATATATGCATATTGACTCGTGACCAGAAGACGTTATATACGCGTATATTATGTATATATACATATATATGCATATATACATATATATATATATATATATATATATATATATATATATATATATATATATATATGGTGTATGGGGAAAGGGTGAGGCGTTATTTACGCATTACCACCTGATCAGCTGGTGGTATGTTTTATGGAATATTTTGGTATTGATGATGATGTTGTTGATGTTGGTGCTATTGTAGCAGTTGTTTTGTTGGTATTGCGATTTCGGGCTAGGGATATAAACAAGGGAGATGTTGCCCGAATTTCGGCAGATTCTAAAAGGGATTTCATTTGAAGGCTTAAAACAAATATATGACAATAAGCCTAATAATAGTGCGACTGCTTTTATACGTAGATTGCGAGACCTGAAGTAAGTTGGGAAGTCGAGAAATTATCTTCCAGGTATGTTAAGGCTTTGCTTTTCTTTCTTTTTGGCATGATCCAATGACATGAGCGAACAACGAGTAAACGAGCTTCCATATTACTCTACTCTTAGAAGCACTAGGAGTACTTTAGTCTTTGATTTTCCTGTACCCTTCTTATGATTGTCCCTTCTGTTCATCGGTCCTGAGTTGTGTATCATGATTATGTTAGTTCACATTTATGCGTTGCATTCATTTACATATATGCATATTGACCTGTGACCAGAAGACGTTATATACGCGTATATTATGTATATATACATATATATGTATATATATATATGTATATATGGTGTATGGGGAATCTGTCACGACCCGACTAGGGGTCGTGACGAGTACCCGATACTTGTACCGAGCACCCCTTTGCTATCCTGCATAAACGGTGCATGAAATTTTTTTTTTTTCTTTTTCCACATTAACATTAACAGTAAACTTTCTAATATCGCGTTATACCGAGACGCGAACCATTCAGAATACAATATACTAAACTGTACATAGCTGACTGTGTATATCTGTCTACGAGCCTCTAGACATAGTACATTCATACATGGAAAGGGCCGAGTATTGTCGTGCCTGAGAATACATACACAAAATAGTACCAATGATACGAGGCTCCGAAACGACTGGAGCGCTCCCCAATGCTGCAGATAGAGCCCTAGAAAACCCGGTCCGTGTACCTGCTGACCTGCGCGGCATGAACGCAGCGTCCACAAGAAGGGACGTCAGTACGAATAATGTACCGAGTATGTAAGGCATGGAAAACAATGCAAGCAGTAATATAGAGTGCAATCAATAATAATATCACAGAGCCATAGGGCGTATGACGAGGCGAGAAAGTAACCTGTACGTAGGGAGGCCCTTTTACAGTCTGGCTATCGCATAGGCCTGCCTTTTCGCCTTTGGAACGTTTCTCTTCATAGGCATAGGAGTCAACATTTTTATACTACTTATTCTCGTGTGCAGAAAACAGTATATTTCAATAACGGTATCTTTTGTTCACATTTACAGACGCCGAATACAGCCGGCTCTCCCAACCCCCTCGGTGCCCCTCGTTTACGTATACAGAAAATAGTGCAATTCAGTAAACAATGTCTTTCATTCACATTTACAGACGCCGAATACAACCGGCTCTCCCAACCCCCTCCCCAACGATGACCCAACATAGTATGTCACATATGTATCACACATTATATATATATATATATACAGACGCCGCGTACGGCTCATCCCATATCCCGCGTCCGGGCATCCCGCGTCCAGGATGGAATCCAGCTGAATCAGGTGGTGATATAACAGTGGCCCTTCCCTTCTTCCCCATATATACATACATGTACATTTACTCATCTTTTATGCATATACTTTTCTTATATACAATTACTTTATCTTATATATATACATACCCGTACACGTATACCCGTTTTATATACATATATCATATAAGCACACAAGAGAGCCAAGGAAAATAAAGTATCCGTCGGAGTGACATAAGGTCGGTGATCTCCGATTACATTACGGGATGCTAGTGATAGCTTTGTCTCACCTTGAAGGAGCGAATATTTTAAGGCGAGGCTATTAACGAAGAATAGTGTTACAGTAGTCGTGGAATGAAATCGTAGGCATTTTAGATGACAGTCATAGGTTTTGGAATTTTTAGAAAATAAAGTTATAACTAGAAAATATAAACACGTTTTAAAAATTAGTTTATCGCTTTCATGTTTACATAAGGTACTTGGATTTGTCATAGAGTCGTTCCGGTCGTACTTATCATGGATACATTCTTTTGTCTGACATTGTCGTTATCATTATCATCATTGAAACATTCTCGGTAGAGTAGTCATAGTACTTATCGTTCGGTAAGGAGATCGGGATCAAAAGTCCCCCTTGGATTTACTTCAAGCAAGCTAACCAAGACTATAGGAAAATCCGGGAGTAACGGGCCCACCTCAGGCCGGATGAGGTAGCGTATACAATTTACCCATATCACGTGTCATAGCGTTCTTGTGTGGGTTTTAGGGTAATCGGATCCCACTTAGGCAAGTTATAGGGGTCTAGAAGGTCTTTTCATCACTTTGCACACTTTCTACTTCAATTCAATTGAACGAAAAGTTGAAAACTTTAGGTGCGGATTCCGGGGATTAGGATTGTCCCCGAGGCTCGTACCCGACTTATTTTAGTTAAGACATGCCATAGAAAGAAGGGTGACGCCTTACATACCTCTTTCCGCTCCTTTAGCTACTCCAAATCCGCGTCACAATCTCGTCGAAATCTGCGAATTGGTCATTTTTACCAAACTTTCATTAGTACACTTTGAATTGAAATCTTAAGGAAACACTTTTGCTACCGAAATTTCGGCAGCATTTCCTCTGTAAGTGTACCAATCCCGAGAATAAGGCTCGGCCCAAAATCAACAACAACTATCCGGGAATGTAACCCGGCCAAACAAAACAAGGTACCAACAACTCTTATAAGGGATTCAAAACACAATTCGACAATATTCCGTTTTCATTCGAATTAACCACATACGATCGGACCAACATCCATATTCGTACACTCAAGCACTACTCCAACACACTTAAACAAGATTCAAAACACTTCGGATAACCCACAAATTGTTCGAACCAGCCCATTCCATACACAAGCAAAAATTCGAAATCTTCCAAGTCCGAGAAAACATCAACAATACTTTTCTTTTCTTCCAATATCATCAACTACACTAACCATCCATAATTTAGCAACATTAGTCTTACAAATACAAGAAACCATATTAAGATCACATTAGGTACCAAAACAGCCCACAAACTATTATAACCTCAACTTTGAATCGTTCAGCTTCTTTTTGCATTACGAAATCCACAACGACACAACTAACACACTAAATGAAATTAATTCATTCCTTGACACACAAAACAGTCCATTTTCGGCCAACACTACATCCACACACTACATGCACAATTCCATCATTTCCTTCACTCTACAACATGTACAAATCACCCATAACAACAATTTAAATACGAAGTAAAATTTGCTTATTCTTTCTACTCCAAAACAGCCCATACACACGGATACACACACCAATACACACATATTTCACAAATTTCACTCATTTCTACATACTACAACACTTAAACAATATTCATAACACATAAGAGAGGGTTAGTTCTTTACCTTCATTCTTCATCTTCTCCACTTGGTTATGACTCATGAACCATCCATATAAGTTTCCTACTTACTCCAACAACACTACCATGCTAACAAACATCCTTCAATTAGTAAGAAAACCAAAGAAATGAATTTTTCAATCATCAAAATGAAGGGGCTGGTTTCGGCCAGCCCCCCCCCTAGCCGACCCTCTCTTATTTTTTTTTTTTTTTGTTCATCTCCTTCTCTTCTCTTGAATTGTAAGGAAGATCATATATATAGACATAATTGTAGGCATGTGAGGGGCACATGCCCCTCTCTAGAGGATTCTAAATTTTTCTTGAAACTTTCCTTGAATCAAAAGATGAATCAACTTCTTGTCTTGTACACTTTAGCCCCTAGGTTCTCCAACACATGGCCAATGGGGCCCTTTTGAACTTTCATAAAATTTTTTGTGAAATTCCCGTTTCGTCCCTCGACTTTTCTCAATATGACCATTTTACCCCTAACCTTCCACATTATTTTCATTGGTCATTTTGCAATTTCTCTTCTTGCCCTTAGCCTCTCACAATATTTTCATACTAATAATGGTCATAAATAGTATTCGTAACAACTTGTGCATTAATATAGTTTTCGAAAAAATGGTTTCGTCCTTAACTTCTCACGACGACTTTGAAATATTTAAACGCTCAAAATACGGGCTATAACATCCTCCCCCCCTTTAGAACATTCGTCCTCGAATGTTCAACTGACCTTATGGGGTTCTATAATACTTTGGGAGGGTCCCCTTTTACAGATGCTCTTCTATTTATGCCCGTTCTTTACCCTTTATTTTATTCTCCTTAACCTCTTCACGCATTCTCATTTCACGTCGTAGGTTCCTTTTTCCAATACTTGAAAACATGGCGACCCCTTGTTGTCCTAAGATAATATGGTCTCTTCCCCTTTAAGGGATTCCTTATTGCCAGCAGTTCCTTTCTTCGTCTCGGTGCACGACATAGCGAAATTTCTTACCATAAGTCTTCCTTTTATTTTCAGTCGACGACATCATTCTTGTCAGTATTCCCACATCTTTCCATTCACCATTGGTCCTTTCGCACACTTAGTTCGCTTTCTTACTTGTAAATTTTCCTTAACCGTGCTCTTGCGTCACGTTCCTTATCGTGGCCGCTATTCCTTTGGCTCTACTTCTTCAGATCGGTCTTCAACCCTTACACATTTTTCTGTTGTTCATATTGCCACACTTATTCTTTTTACGCACCTATGCTTGCAAGTTCGTCTCAGATAATTCCGTGTTCTTCCAGTTATTCCCCCTTTAGGAGGTCTCGCCCATTCATGTTTCTTACCTTTCACTCCTTTCGGATATTTAATATCTTTAGCTTCCACCTAGTTACTCATTTCCTTCTTCAAACATCATAGTATTCAGACTTTTCTATCCCTAACCCATAACGAAAATAGTGGCTCATCTCGTGGGGCTTGCACCATTTGTTTTACTACCATTCAGGTTCCGGTATCCCTCTTTCTGCCGTAGCATAGGTCTTTGGGACACACATGTCCACTGATACCTTCACACACGAGATATCACACATGATCATATACACATACACACATAATTAATACCACTAGTCCACCAAAACACTTCCAGACGCTATTCAAGCCTATCCGAATTCCCGAGCTATGAGGTACTCTTTGTCTCTTTACCGAGCTGGTCTGCCTCGTTCTACGCATCTTCTTTAAGGTTCCCAGTCGCCCCTTATACTATAATTTCGCTTAAGCTATTCTGTTTTTCCATTGGTCTGTTATGTCAGAACATGTAGAATTTCTTGAAATTTTCCCAGGGGGTCACCCATCCCAGGATTGCTCCCACCTGAGCACGCTTAACCTCAAGACTTCACTGGGATTCGATGTCTTAATGCTGATATTTTCGCGTCAACTTCCGCGCATGACCTTTACTACATAATTTGAGGCTAGTCGAGATCTTACAGGTCCCGGGACACCCTCGTAACGCGTCTTTTCCTTCACAATTACCATTTTACCCTTTTCGGGCCTCAGAGCTCATCTTTCACTTCCATGTATAATTGATTTGCATCCTGGGTTCCCAGGCCTCTGATGATTATAGTTACGCCTTCGTTGCCATTATTTTATGGATGCCCCGATATCAGTCCGTTCGAATCTCTTACTCACCGTTGTTGCACAGTGACCTGTAGCAAGGTTAGTTATCAACTTTCCGAGTCCTCCATCCGATCTTGTCCCCTTTTTTTTTTTTTTTTTTTTTTTTTTTATGCCATGCCCCTGTACACAACAAATACTAATGACACCTTACAGAACATACAACAATACCATGTTCTGGCCATCCGAAGCTGCTCATTTCAGATAACCGATCAAATATGTCGATTCTTATCCTCGTGGCTTTCCGTATCGCTACTTGCCTTTTCCGTCGTATGCGAGGCCCATATAAGGAATTTCATTTCCTAGTACTTGGCTCTATCGCACGATCTGAGACAGAAAGAAGGTCAACAATTCCTAAATGCCCTGTAGCCCCCTGTTTATGCATGTGGCCGGCAACACACCATAAACAGGACTCTACTAGACACGGCTCGTAGACAAACCCTAGGACCGAACTGCTCTGATACCACTTCTGTCACGACCCGACTAGGGGCCGTGACGAGTACCCGATACTTGTACCGAGCACCCCTTTGCTATCCTGCATAAACGGTGCATGAAATTTTTTTTTTTTTCTTTTTCCACATTAACATTAACAGTAAACTTTCTAATATCGCGTTATACCGAGACGCGAACCATTCAGAATACAATATACTAAACTGTACATAGCTGACTGTGTATATCTGTCTACGAGCCTCTAGACATAGTACATTCATACATGGAAAGGGCCGAGTATTGTCGTGCCTGAGAATACATACACAAAATAGTACCAATGATACGAGGCTCCGAAACGACTGGAGCGCTCCCCAATGCTGCAGATAGAGCCCTAGAAAACCCGGTCCGTGTACCTGCTGACCTGCGCGGCATGAACGCAGCGTCCACAAGAAGGGACGTCAGTACGAATAATGTACCGAGTATGTAAGGCATGGAAAACAATGCAAGCAGTAATATAGAGTGCAATCAATAATAATATCACAGAGCCATAGGGCGTATGACGAGGCGAGAAAGTAACCTGTACGTAGGGAGGCCCTTTTACAGTCTGGCTATCGCATAGGCCTGCCTTTTCGCCTTTGGAACGTTTCTCTTCATAGGCATAGGAGTCAACATTTTTATACTACTTATTCTCGTGTGCAGAAAACAGTATATTTCAATAACGGTATCTTTTGTTCACATTTACAGACGCCGAATACAGCCGGCTCTCCCAACCCCCTCGGTGCCCCTCGTTTACGTATACAGAAAATAGTGCAATTCAGTAAACAATGTCTTTCATTCACATTTACAGACGCCGAATACAACCGGCTCTCCCAACCCCCTCCCCAACGATGACCCAACATAGTATGTCACATATGTATCACACATTATATATATATATATATACAGACGCCGCGTACGGCTCATCCCATATCCCGCGTCCGGGCATCCCGCGTCCAGGATGGAATCCAGCTGAATCAGGTGGTGATATAACAGTGGCCCTTCCCTTCTTCCCCATATATACATACATGTACATTTACTCATCTTTTATGCATATACTTTTCTTATATACAATTACTTTATCTTATATATATACATACCCGTACACGTATACCCGTTTTATATACATATATCATATAAGCACACAAGAGAGCCAAGGAAAATAAAGTATCCGTCGGAGTGACATAAGGTCGGTGATCTCCGATTACATTACGGGATGCTAGTGATAGCTTTGTCTCACCTTGAAGGAGCGAATATTTTAAGGCGAGGCTATTAACGAAGAATAGTGTTACAGTAGTCGTGGAATGAAATCGTAGGCATTTTAGATGACAGTCATAGGTTTTGGAATTTTTAGAAAATAAAGTTATAACTAGAAAATATAAACACGTTTTAAAAATTAGTTTATCGCTTTCATGTTTACATAAGGTACTTGGATTTGTCATAGAGTCGTTCCGGTCGTACTTATCATGGATACATTCTTTTGTCTGACATTGTCGTTATCATTATCATCATTGAAACATTCTCGGTAGAGTAGTCATAGTACTTATCGTTCGGTAAGGAGATCGGGATCAAAAGTCCCCCTTGGATTTACTTCAAGCAAGCTAACCAAGACTATAGGAAAATCCGGGAGTAACGGGCCCACCTCGGGCCGGATGAGGTAGCGTATACAATTTACCCATATCACGTGTCATAGCGTTCTTGTGTGGGTTTTAGGGTAATCGGATCCCACTTAGGCAAGTTATAGGGGTCTAGAAGGTCTTTTCATCACTTTGCACACTTTCTACTTCAATTCAATTGAACGAAAAGTTGAAAACTTTAGGTGCGGATTCCGGGGATTAGGATTGTCCCCGAGGCTCGTACCCGACTTATTTTAGTTAAGACATGCCATAGAAAGAAGGGTGACGCCTTACATACCTCTTTCCGCTCCTTTAGCTACTCCAAATCCGCGTCACAATCTCGTCGAAATCTGCGAATTGGTCATTTTTACCAAACTTTCATTAGTACACTTTGAATTGAAATCTTAAGGAAACACTTTTGCTACCGAAATTTCGGCAGCATTTCCTCTGTAAGTGTACCAATCCCGAGAATAAGGCTCGGCCCAAAATCAACAACAACTATCCGGGAATGTAACCCGGCCAAACAAAACAAGGTACCAACAACTCTTATAAGGGATTCAAAACACAATTCGACAATATTCCGTTTTCATTCGAATTAACCACATACGATCGGACCAACATCCATATTCGTACACTCAAGCACTACTCCAACACACTTAAACAAGATTCAAAACACTTCGGATAACCCACAAATTGTTCGAACCAGCCCATTCCATACACAAGCAAAAATTCGAAATCTTCCAAGTCCGAGAAAACATCAACAATACTTTTCTTTTCTTCCAATATCATCAACTACACTAACCATCCATAATTTAGCAACATTAGTCTTACAAATACAAGAAACCATATTAAGATCACATTAGGTACCAAAACAGCCCACAAACTATTATAACCTCAACTTTGAATCGTTCAGCTTCTTTTTGCATTACGAAATCCACAACGACACAACTAACACACTAAATGAAATTAATTCATTCCTTGACACACAAAACAGTCCATTTTCGGCCAACACTACATCCACACACTACATGCACAATTCCATCATTTCCTTCACTCTACAACATGTACAAATCACCCATAACAACAATTTAAATACGAAGTAAAATTTGCTTATTCTTTCTACTCCAAAACAGCCCATACACACGGATACACACACCAATACACACATATTTCACAAATTTCACTCATTTCTACATACTACAACACTTAAACAATATTCATAACACATAAGAGAGGGTTAGTTCTTTACCTTCATTCTTCATCTTCTCCACTTGGTTATGACTCATGAACCATCCATATAAGTTTCCTACTTACTCCAACAACACTACCATGCTAACAAACATCCTTCAATTAGTAAGAAAACCAAAGAAATGAATTTTTCAATCATCAAAATGAAGGGGCTGGTTTCGGCCAGCCCCCCCCCCCCTAGCCGACCCTCTCTTATTTTTTTTTTTTTTTGTTCATCTCCTTCTCTTCTCTTGAATTGTAAGGAAGATCATATATATAGACATAATTGTAGGCATGTGAGGGGCACATGCCCCTCTCTAGAGGATTCTAATTTTTTCTTGAAACTTTCCTTGAATCAAAAGATGAATCAACTTCTTGTCTTGTACACTTTAGCCCCTAGGTTCTCCAACACATGGCCAATGGGGCCCTTTTGAACTTTCATAAAATTTTTTGTGAAATTCCCGTTTCGTCCCTCGACTTTTCTCAATATGACCATTTTACCCCTAACCTTCCACATTATTTTCATTGGTCATTTTGCAATTTCTCTTCTTGCCCTTAGCCTCTCACAATATTTTCATACTAATAATGGTCATAAATAGTATTCGTAACAACTTGTGCATTAATATAGTTTTCGAAAAAATGGTTTCGTCCTTAACTTCTCACGACGACTTTGAAATATTTAAACGCTCAAAATACGGGCTATAACAGAAAGGGTGAGGCGTTATTTACGCATTACCACCTGATCAGCTGGTGGTATGTTTTATGGTATATTTTGGTATTGATGATGATGTTGTTGATGTTGGTGCTATTGTAGCAGTTGTTTTGTTGGTATTGCGATTTCGGGCTAGGGATATAAACAAGGGAGTTGCTGCCCGAATTTCGGCAGATTCTAAAAGGGATTTCATTTGAAGGCTTAAAACAAGTATATGACAATAAGCCTAATAATAGTGCAACTGCTTTTATATGTAGATTGCGAGACCGGAAGTAAGTTGGGAAGTCGAGAAATTATCTTCCAGGTAACCTAAGGATTTCCCTTTCTTTCTTTTTGGCATGATCCAATGACATGAGCGAACAACGAGTAAACGAGTTTCCATATTACTCTACTCTTAGAAGCACTAGGAGTACTTTAGTTTTTGATGTTCCTGTACCCCTCTGTTATGTCCCGTGTTTTCGTATAATTGGAAATCGAGAAATAATTACGACTTGTGTGTTATAAGGACATAATTTGATTTTAGTGAATATGACTATGTTGGTTATGGAATCTTTAATGTTAAGACATCGGGAAAGGCCGAGGGTAAATTTGGAATTTCGGAAATTAGTTTCGGGAATTACAAAACGGGACGTTTTATGATTGGGCCAAGAAAAATACAACATAAAAATTGAGGCCCAATGTTTAGAGGTGGCCGGCCATATCCATGGCCCAAGCCCCTTTGTTAATGATCATGTGCTATGCACATGATCAAATATATGGGTATATATCATGTTATACTTGGTAATTATCTAGAACAAAGAACAAAAATTCAAGAACACCAAGAAATAAGAGCTCTCGGCCGAGTGAGAAAGAGAAGAGAAAAAAATTATCCAAGCTTTGTTGTTAATCCAAAAATCTGAATTTCTACATAGTTGGGAAGTACTCAAGGCCCTCTTCAACGGGGTATAATTAGTTTGGCACAAGAACTACGTTTACGACAAGTCGAGTTTTCAAGAAAAGGTAAGAATTTTGCCCTTTTAATGTTATAGAATTGTTATGAATGTGTTAAGGATTGGGAATAGACGAGAATCCCGTAACTTTGATGCTTATCGAAAGCCGTGGGTGTGTGTGTGTTGGTGTTGTGGCCGTGAGTTACATGAAGTGCAAAGGCATAGGAATTTTATCTTGTTTAGTTTGAATAATGTGTTGTTGTGATCCTTATGTCGTAAATGATTGATTGATGAATTAAATTGGCGTTGGAAAATGAATTCGGATATTATCGGAAAGCGTATACCTTTGGTATCATTGCGTATATCATTGTATATTTAGGGTGCTAAAGACTTTAAATATGAACTTATAATGATGTTAATGAATTCGGAATGAAACGACGCAAGTTAGAACGTTCGTTGTAAGTTTTGGTGTTTTGGGAGAATTGTGGAAAGTAATGGATTTTGGGCAATTTCGTGTATGGCTTGGAATGTAGTTGGAATGTGATGGCATAATCTTGAATGAGTGAATGAATACAATAATATGGATATAGATTTGGAATTTTGAAGTTTGAATGAAAGATTTCCAACTTGTGTAGTAAGGTAGGCTTTTGAAGTTTGATTTTGATTTGTGTTATTTGTTGATGTGTGGGCTGTTGTATTGATGTATTTTGAGCCGAGCTAAGTCTCGGGGATGTTAGATGTATAGGGGAAATGCTGCCGAAATTTCGGTAGACAAAAATGAAGTTAAAGGCATTTTTAAGCCTAAGAATCTCAATTGGTAACTTTGACCATTTGCAGAATTCGGACGAAACGAGACTTGACTTTTGGGAGAGCATACGACGTCTGTAAGGTATGTAAAGCTTCCCACTCCTTCGTTTGGCATATCTTAGTATGATAGGCGAATATGAGAACTTCCGGAGCATTTCTGCTCCTCGAAACCCGATCCACAGAAAGGTTACTATTCATTCAATTCAATTGAAGCCTAAGGGCTCTATTTTGGCTAGAATGCCCCCACTCGTCCGAAACCTATCGAAATGTGGTCGGGTAACTTAGAAATGATTATGTATGACCCTTCGGCCTATAGACGTTCAATAAATATGTTCGCCTCCTCAATTTGACTCGAGGTGGGCCCGCTACCCCGAAACGCCCTATTTGTCTTATTGGGCTATCTTTGTGAATAAAGTTTGATATGCTACTTTCGATTTTGGAACTTCCTCCTACGGGATATGTTTTGAATATTACGATAGGCTAAGTTACATTTTGAACTATACGTACTATTTTGGAAAGGTTTTGTGAAATGAAACTTTATATCGACTAAGTATGCGATTATTTTTTTATTATGAAATGATTTATGAGATTATTATGTTTTGAAAGACTATTTTGAAATACGATTTGCATTTGTCTGCTCACGACTCCGCTCGTGCCTTGTTATGACTTCGTTCACCGGTTCCCGGGCCGGTTATGATTCGTGCGCCTTATAATAATTCGGCCGTATGCTGTGTTACAGTTCCCGAGGCTTCGCCATAGGGCCGGGTTCCGTTTGGAGTTATGCTGTGATATGGCTCGTGATGCGATACGCTCACCTATGATTATGTTTGTGTTCGGGGATGTACGGAGATTTGAAACCTTCTGCTGTTATGCTGTGTGTGGCGCCAGCGTCGGAGTGGCGACCACGTTCCTAAGCGTTTGCATGATTTCGTTTGCATTATACATACGTATATGATTTCGATACAGATTGTTGACATACCGATTTGTACTCCACTTTGTCATTCGGTTTGCTTTCGGTTTTGATCCATATTTCTGTACTCCGTGCTTTACATACTCAGTACATATTTCGTACTGACCCCCTTTCTTCGGGGGTTGCGTTTTATGCCCGCAGGTGCAGACATTGGTGATCCTCCACAGTAGGCTTCACTCTTTGCTATTCCGGAGTACTCCTCTTTGACCCGGAGTCCACTTTTGGTACAGACTCCTTTTGCTTTGTATATATTCTGTACATTTGACTATTTGGGTACGACGGGGCCCTGTCTCGCCATATGTCTTTGTTTTGAATTCGTAGAGGCCTGTAGTCATATATGTGGGGTGAGGGTCCTGTATATGTTGGTTTGATTTCATTTTCTGGTCTAAAAGCGGTCTGTTTGTTATGATGGCCCCAAATGGCCCTTATGCTTATGTTTACACTTTTGACAGGCGATGTCTATTCCGCCGCTCAGTTTGTAATTGATATGGTATTTTGATTTGGCGTGACCGCTTAAGACATATTTTGATATAATTATGTTTGATATGTTTCGTAAAAATTCGGAAATAAGTTTGGACCTTATAATGAATGTGTGATTCGGACTGGGCACCCAGGTAGGGTGCCAGTTGCGGCCCACGGGGCTGGGTCGTGACACCCTCTTATGATTGTCCCTTCTGTTCATGGGTCCTGAGTTGTGTATCATGATTATGTTAGTTCACATTTATGCGTTGCATTCATTTACATATATGCATATTGGCCCGTGACCAGAAGACGTTATATACGCGTATATTATGTATATATATATATATATATATATATATATATATATATATATATATATGGGGTATGGGGAAAGGGTGAGGCCTTATTTACGTATTACCACCAGATCAGCAGGTGGTATGTTTTATGGAATATTTTGGTATTGATGATGATGATGTTAATGTTGGTGCTATTGTAGTTGTTGTTTTGTTGGTATTGTGATTTCGGGCTAGGGATATAAAAAAGGGAGATGCTGCCCAAATTTCGACAGATTCTAAAAGGGATTTTATTTGAAGGCTTAAAACAAATATTTGACAATAAGCCAAATAATAGTGCGACTGCTTTTATATGTAGATTGCGAGACCTGAGGTAAGTTGGGATGTCGATAAATTATCTTCCAAGTATGTTAAGGCTTTCCCTTTCTTTCTTTTTGGCATGATCCTATGATATGAGCGAACAGCGAGTAAACGAGCTTCCATATTACTCTACTCTTAGAAGCACTAGGAGTACTTTGGTCTTTGATGTTCCTGTATCCCTCTTATGATTGTCCCTTCTGTTCACGGGTCCTGAGTTGTGTATCATGATTATGTTAGTTCACATTTATGCGTTGCATTCATTTACGTATATGCATATTGATCCGTGACCAGAAGGCTTTATATACGCGTATATTATGTATATTATATATATATATATATATGGGGTATGGGGAAAGGGTGAGGCGTTATTTACGCATTACCACCTGATCAACTGGTGGTATGTTTTATGGAATATTTTGGTATTGATGATGATGTTGTTGATGTTGGTGCTATTGTAGCAGTTGTTTTGTTGGTATTGCGATTTCGGGCTAGGGATATAAACAAGGGAGATGCTGGCCGAATTTCGACAGATTCTAAAAGGGATTTCATTTGAAGGCTTAAAACAAGTATATGACAATAAGCCTAATAATAGTGCGACTGCTTTTATATGTAGATTGCGAGACCAGAAGTAAGTTGGGAAGTCGAGAAATTATCTTTTAGGTATGTTAAGCCTTTTCCTTTCTTTCTTTTTGGCATGATCCTATGATATGAGCGAACAACGAGTAAACGAGCTTCCATATTACTCTACTCTTACAAACACTAGGAGTACTTTAGTCTTTGATGTTCCAGTACCCTTCTTATGATTGTCGCTTCTGTTCATGGGTCCTGAGTTGTGTATCATGATTATGTTAGTTCACATTTATGCGTTGCATTCATTTACATATATGGATATTGACCCATGACCAGAAGAAGTTATATACGCGTATATTATTTATATATACATATATATATATGGTGTATGGGGAAAGGGTGAGGCGTTATTTACGCATTACCACTTGATCAGCTGGTGGTATGTTTTATGGAATATTTTGGTATTGATGATGATGTTGTTGATGTTGGTGCTATTGTAGCAGTTGTTTTGTTGGTATTGCGATTTCGGGCTAGGGATATAAACAAGAGAGATGCTGCCCGAATTTCGGCAGATTCTAAAAGGGATTTCATTTGAATGCTTAAAACAAATATATGACAATAAGACTAATAATAGTGCGACTGCTTTTATACGTAGATTGCGAGACCTGAAGTAAGTTGGGAAGTCGAGAAATTATCTTCCAGGTATGTTAAGGCTTTCCCTTTCTTTCTTTTTGGCATGATCCTATGATATGAGCGAACAACGAGTAAACGAGCTTCCATATTACTCTACTCTTAGAAACACTAGGAGTACTTTAGTCTTTGATGTTCCTGTACCCTTCTTATGATTGTCCCTTCTGTTCATGGGTCCTGAGTTGTGTATCATGATTATGTTAGTTCACATTTATGCGTTGCATTCATTTACATATATGCATATTGACCCGTGACCAGAAGACGTAATATACGCGTATATTATGTATATATACATATATATGTATATATACGTATATATATATATATATATATATAATCAGCTGGTGGTATGTTTTATGGAATATTTTGGTATTGATGATGACGTTGTTGATGTTGGTGCTATTGTAGCAGTTGTTTTGTTGGTATTACGATTTCGGGCTAGGGATATAAACAAGGGAGATGCTGCCCGAATTTCGGCAGATTCTAAAAGGGATTTCATTTGAAGGCTTAAAACAAATATATGACAATAAGCCTAATAATAGTGCGACTGCTTTTATACGTAGATTGCGAGACCCGAAGTAAGTTGGGAAGTCGAGAAATTATCTTCCAGGTATGTTAAGGCTTTGCCTTTCTTTCTTTTTGGCATGATCCAATGACATGAGCGAACAACGAGTAAACTAGCTTCCATATTACTCTACTCTTAGAAGCACTAGGAGTACTTTAGTCTTTGATGTTCCTCTGCCCTTCTTATGATTGTCCCTTCTGTTCTTGGGTCCTGAGTTGTGTATCATGATTATGTTAGTTCACATTTATGCGTTGCATTCAGTTACATATATGGATATTGACCCATGACCAGAAGACGTTATATACGCGTATATTATTTATATATACATATATATGTATATATACACACATATATATACATATATATATATATACATATATATATATATATATATATATGGTGTATGGGGAAAGGGTGAGACGTTATTTACGCATTACCACTTGATCAGCTGGTGGTATGTTTTATGGAATATTTTGGTATTGATGATGATGTTGTTGATGTTGGTGCTATTGTAGCAGTTGTTTTGTTGGTATTGCGATTTCGGGCTAGGGATATAAACAAGGGAGATGCTGCCCGAATTTCGGCAGATTCTAAAAGGGATTTCATTTGAAGTCTTAAAACAAATATATGACAATAAGCCTAATAGTAGTGCGACTGCTTTTATACGTAGATTGCGTGACCTGAAGTGAGTTGGGAAGTCGAGAAATTATCTTCCAGGTATGTTAAGGCTTTGCCTTTCTTTCTTTTTGGCATGATCCAATGACATGAGCGAACAACGAGTAAACGAGCTTCCATATTACTCTACTCTTAGAAGCACTAGGAGTACTTTAGTCTTTGATGTTCCTGTACCCTTCTTATGATTGTCCCTTCTATTCATGGGTCCTGAGTTGTGTATCATGATTATGTTAGTTCACATTTATGCGTTGCATTCATTTACATATATGCATATTGACCCGTGACCTGAAGACGTATTATACGCGTATATTATGTATATATACATATATATGTATATATATATATATATATATATATATATATATATATATATGGTGTATGGGGAAAGGGTGAGGCGTTATTTACGAATTACCACCTGATCAGCTGGTGGTATGTTTTATGGAATATTTTGGTATTGATGATGATGTTGTTCATGTTGGTGCTATTGTAGCAGTTGTTTTGTTGGTATTACGATTTCGGGCTAGGGATATAAACAAGGGAGATGCTGCCCGAATTTCGGCAGATTCTAAAAGGGATTTCATTTGAAGGCTTAAAACAAATTCTAAAAGGGATTTCGGGCTAGGGATATAAACAAGGGAGAGCAGTTATCCTATGACGAGCAGCCTGTATCTATTCTGGATCGACAGGTGCGGAGACTACGCACTAAAGAAGTGCCCTCCGTCAAAGTCCTGTGGCGCAACAATAATCGGGAGGAGATGACTTGGGAGGCGGAGGACGAGATGAAAAGGAGATACCCTCACTTGTTCCCGACGTCCACAGGTAATCTAATTTTTTTTAGTTTGTTGTGTTAATTGATAAAATGAATTATGTATGTCATTATTAAAAAGCGACACCCCTGCCTTGATCATAAGACCTTATAAGATTAATTTAACATTCGGGGACGAATGTTCTTAAGGGGGGGAGAATGTTATGTCCCGTGTTTTCGTAAAAATTGGAAATCGAGAAATAATTACGATTTGTGTGTTATAAGGAAATAATTTGATTTTAGTGAATATGACTATGTTGGTTATGGAATCATTAATGTTAAGACATCGGGGAAGGCCGAGGGTAAATTTGGAATTTCGGAAATTAGTTTCGGGAATTACAAAACGGGATTTCTAATGAATTGGGCCAAGAAAAAAATTGAACAAATTGAGGCCCAAAGGATGGAGGGTAGCCGGCCATAACCATGGCCCAAACCCATTCCTTTAATGTCATGTGCTAGGCACATGACCAAGGTTATGGATATATATCACATTGTAGTTGGTAATTATCAAAGAACAAAGCAAAAATTCAAAGAGCACAAAAAAAAAGGGGTTCGGCCGAACTAGAGAGAAAAAGAAAGAAAAATTTCCAAGCTTGATTGTTGATCCAAAAATCCTAACCTCTACATAATTGTGAAGTGCTCAAGACCCTCTTCAACGGGGTATAATTAGTTTGGCGCAAGAACTACGTTTACGACAAGTCGGGTTTTCAAGAAAAGGTAAGAATTTTGCCCCTTTAATGTTATAGAATTGATGTGAATATGTTAAGGATTGGGAATAGACGAGAATCCCGTAACTTTGATGTAAATAGAAAGCCGTGGGTGTGTGTGTATATTGTGTGTTGGCCGTGAGCCATAGGGAGAAAAAAGTGAGGTGAGTTGATCTTGTTTAATTGGTATAATGTGTTGTTGTGAACCTTGTGTCGTAAATGATTGATTGATGAATTAAATTGGCGTTGGAAAATGATTTCGGATATTATCGGAAAGTGTATACCTTCGGTATCATTATGTATATCATTGTATATTTAGAGTGCTAAAGACTTTAAATATGAATTTCTAATGATGTTAATGAATTCGGAATGAAACGACGCGAGTTAGAATGTTCGTCGTGAATTTTAATGTTTTGAAGAATTATGGAAAGTGATGGGTTTTGGGGCAATTTCGTGTATGGCTTGGATTGTAGTTAGGATGTGATTGTATAAGTTTGAATGAGGAAATGAATACAATTATGTAGATATAGAATTGGAGTTTTGGAAGTTTGAATGAAAGTTGCCAACTTAGGTAATAAAGTAGAACTGTGAAGCTAGAGTGATTTGATTATTACTTGTGTTGTTTGATGATGTGTGGGCTGTTGTAATTGATGTATTTTGAGCCGAGCTAAGTCTCGAGGATGTTAGATTTATAGGGGAAATGCTGCCGAAATTTCGGTAGGCAAAAATGAAGTTAAAGGCATTTTTAAGCCTAAGAATCTCAATTGGTAACTTTGACCATTTGCAGATTTCGGACGAAACGGGACTTGACTTTTGGGAGAGCATAAGACGTCTATAAGGTATGTAAAGCTTCCCACTCCTTCGTTTGGCATATCTTAGTATGATAGGCGAATATGAGAACTTCCGGAGCATTTCTGTTCCTCGAAACCCGATCCACAGAAAATTTACTATTCATTCAATTCAATTGAAGCCTAAGGGCTCTATTTTGGCTAGAATGCCACCACTCGTCCGAAACCTATCGAAATGTGGTCGGGTAACTTAGAAATGATTATGTATGACCTTTGGCCTATAAATATTCGTAAAAATATGTTCGCCACCTCAATTTGACTCGAGGTGGGCCCGCTAACCCCGAGGCGCCCTATTTGTCTTATTGGGCTGCCCTTCTGAATAAAGTTTGAAATGGTACTTTCGATTTTGGAACCCCCTCCTACGAGATATGTTTGGACTATTATGATATGCTAAGTAACGTTTTGAGCTATACGTACTATTTTTGAGATGTTTTGTGAAATGAAACTTTATATCGACTAAGTATGCGATTATTTTGTATTATGAAATAATTTATGAGATTATTATGTTTGGAAGGAGTATTTTGGAATACGATTTGCATTTGTCCGCTCACGACTCCGCACGTGCCTTGTTATGACTTCGTTCACCGATTCCCGGGCCGGTTATGATTCGTGCGCCTTATAAAAATTCAGCCGTATGCTGTGTTACGGTTCCCGAGGCTTCGCCATAGGGCCGGGTGCCGTTTGGAGTTATGCTGTGATATGGCTCGTGATGCGATACGCTCACCTATGATTATGTTTGTGTTCGGGGATGTACGGAGATTTGAAACCTTCTGGTGTTATGCTGTGTGTGGCGCCAGCGTCGGAGTGGCGACCACGTTCCTAAGCGTTTGCATGATTTCGTTTGCATTATATATATACGCATATGATTTTGATACGGATTTTTACATACCGATTTCTATTCCACTTTGTTGTCTGATGTGTTTTCAGTTTTGATCCATATTTCTGTACTCCGTGCTTTACATACTCAGTACATATTTCGTACTGACCCCCTTTCTTCGAGGGCTGCGTTTTATGCCCGCAGGTGCAGACATTGGTGATCCTCCACAATAGGCTTCACTCTTTGCTATTCCGGAGTACTCCTCTTTGATCCGGAGTCCACTTTTGGTACAGACTCCTTTTGCTTTGTATATATTCTGTACATTTGACTAGTTGGGTACGGCGGGGCCCTGTCTCCCCACATGTCCTTGTTTTGAGTTCGTAGAGGCCTGTAGTCATATATGTGGGGTGAGGGTCCTGTATATGTTTGTTTGATTTCATTTTCTGGTCTTAAAGCGGTCTGCTTGTTATGATGGCCCCAAATGGCCCTTATGCTTATGTTTGCACCTTTGACCGGAGATGTCTATTTCGCCGCTCAGTTTGTATTTGATATGGCATTTTGATCTGGTGCGACCGCTTAAGACATATTTTTGATATAAATTACGTTCGATATGATTTCGTAAAATTCTGAAATAAGTTTGGATTTGATAATGAATGTGCGATTCGGTCTGGGTACCCAGGCAGGGTGCCAGTCGCGGCCCACGGGGCTGGTTCGTGACAAAAGTGGTATCAAAGCAGTTTGTCCTCGGAATGTCTACAGGCCGTGTCTCGTAGAGTCCTGTTTATCGATGTGTTGTGCACCACATCTATAAACAGGAAGCTACAGGGCATTTAGGATGTTACTTTCTTTGGAATCTTAGATCGTGCGATAGAGCTGTGCTATTAGGATGATTTTGATCTGACTCGCTATTGTGCTTGCAGTGATGCCTCCGAAGAAGGCAACGGCGGCCCAGAAGGGCAAAGCGAGGATGGGAGAGACTAGCCAGGCACAGCGAGCTACCCGGGCTCGTGTTTATGATTTGCCTGAGGATGTGCCTCATTCTGAGGGGTCTGCTACACCCCCACTAGTACAGCCTGGAGCAGGACCTTCGGCAGCTCCAGAGGTCTGTGTACCCGCACCTGAGACTCCAGCTCCTCAGCCAGGGGCGGAGGATAGGACCCTGAGAACGGCTGTACAGTTGCTGACTACACTGGTAGCAGGACAGGCTCGCAGACGCGGGCGGAGGGACGATGATGACGATGACAGGCGGGACAGCCTGAGAGTTCGGGAGTTTTTGTTATGTGGCCCTCCAGAGTTCTTCGGGTCTAAGCCCGACGAGGACCCCCATGACTTTATTTGGGGGATGCGACGCTCACTGGACTTGGTCAGGGCTTCAGAGACCGAGTCGGTTGAGCTAGCTTCGCACAGACTTCGAGATGTGGCTACCCACTGGTACGAGACTTGGGAGCTGTCTAGAGGAGAGGGTGCCCCTCCTGCCACTTGGGATCAGTTTGTGACAGCATTCACCCGCCACTTTTTGCCCCCAGAGTTACGGCGGGCACGAGCTGATCGATTCTTACGTCTGCAGCAGAGGGGTCGGAGTGTTCGCGAGTATAACCTTGAGTTTGATTCTCTGGCCCGATATGCACCGGCCGTGGTAGCAGATATGTCCGATCGGATGCACAGATATGTTATGGGATTGGATCGGTATTTGGTTGATAGCTGTATGGCAGTGTCATTGCAGGCAGACATGGACATTGCCCGACTTCAGGCCTATGCGATGGGTATGGAGGACCGTCGTAGGTCTCATCCTTCTGGCAGAGATCGAGATAGGAGGCCGCCCAAGAGGGCTAGGTCCGCAGGTTATTCTGGAGATTCCCGAGACGGACAGCCTCAGCAGCAGCAGTCAGATAGACCTTTTCTGCCCTCCGGCCGGAGTACTCAGTCAGGCAGCCAGAGATTCGATAGTACGGGACCGTCTGGGGCCGGTCAGAGCTCCAGAGTGGCAGGTTCGCAGGTATCCAGGGGCCCCAGCCAGGCCAGACCACCCAGGCCCCGTTGTCCTCATTGCGGGAAATCTCATCCCGGGGAGTGTTACCGAGCGACTGGAGCTTGCTTTTCGTGTGGTGGTCAGGGCCACTTTATGAGAGACTGTCCATTGGCTAGCGGTTCTGGTAGTGCTGCTCAGCAGACAGGGTCAGCCGCCGGTTCTTTATCTGTTCCATCTGTTGCACGCCCTGGAGGGCGAGGTATTCCAGCACCGGCAGGACGCGGTCGAGGCCGCGGTGGCGCTTCAGGTTCTAGCGGTCCCTCGAACCGCATATATGCTTTGGCCAGCCGCCAGGATCAGGAGGCTTCGCCAAACGTCGTCACAGGTACATTATTGGTTTTCTCCAGATCTGTATATGCATTGATTGACCCTGGTTCTACGTTATCATATATTTCCCCGCTCGTTGCTAGTAAAATTGGGATAGTGTCTGAGCCTATAGAGCCATTTGAGGTAGCTACGCCAGTTGGGGATTTTATTATAGCGAGACAGATTTATAGAGATTGTTCTGTGACCATTTATGATCGTAGCACTAAGGCTGATCTGATAGAGTCAGATATGCTTGAGTTTGACGTCATTATGGGCATGGACAGGTTATCTTCCTGTTATGCTAATGTCGACTGCCAGAAAAAAGTAGTCCGTTTTCAGATTCCAGGGGAACCAGTCATAGAGTGGTTCGGATCTACAGCATCGCCGAGGGGTAAGTTTATTTCATACCTCAAGGCTAAGAAGATGATCCAGAAGGGGGATATCTATCATTTGGTTCGTGTGCACGATACTGCAGCGGAGATACCTACCCTTCAGTCTGTTCCAGTCGTCAGTGAGTTTCCAGATGTATTTCCTGACGAGTTTCCTGGCCTTCCGCCTGAGCGGGAGATTGATTTTACTATAGAGTTGATGCCGGATACGCAGCCTATATCTATTCCCCTGTACAGGATGGCACCGGCTGAATTGAAAGAGTTGAAGGAGCAGCTGAAAGATTTGTTGGATAAGGGCTTTATCAGACCCAGCACATCACCCTGGGGAGCGCCGGTATTGTTTGTCAGAAAGAAAGACGGGTCACTGCGGATGTGTATCGACTACCGGCAGCTAAATAAGGTGACTATTAAGAATAAATATCCCCTCCCCCGAATTTATGATTTGTTTGATCAGCTGCAGGGTGCTAAGCATTTTTCAAAGATAGATCTGCGCTCAGGTTATCATCAGGTGCGAGTACGGGAGTCAGATATCCCGAAGACTGCTTTCAGGACCCGATACGGGCATTATGAGTTCAGAGTTATGTCTTTCGGGCTGACTAATGCTCCAGCAGTATTTATGGGTCTGATGAACCGGGTATTTCGGCCTTTTCTAGATATGTTTGTTATTGTGTTTATTGATGATATTTTGATTTACTCGCGATCAGCCGAGGAGCATTCAGATCATTTGAGGACGGTACTTGGCATTCTCCGTCAGCTGAGGTAATATGCTAAATTCTCTAAATGTGAATTCTGGTTAACTTATGTGGCATTCTTGGGCCATATTGTCGGCGCAGATGCTATTCGGGTCGATACGCAGAAGATTGAGGCTGTGCAGAATTGGCCCAGGCCTACTACTCCGACAGAGGTGCGCAGTTTTCTGGGATTGGCTGGGTATTATCGCAGGTTCGTGGAGGATTTTTCTTCTATTGCAGCACCACTGACGAGGCTTACCCAGAAAGCAGCAAAATTCCAGTGGACAGATGCCTGCGAGCGCAGCTTTCAGATGCTGAAGGAGAGATTGATTACAGCACCAGTTTTGGCTCTTCCAGAGGGATCTGACGGGTATGTTGTCTATTGTGACGCCTCTGGTATTGGGATAGGATGTGTATTGATGCAGCACGGTCGAGTCATAGCCTATGCTTCCCGGCAGCTCAGACCGCACGAGAAGAACTATCCCACTCATGATCTTGAGTTGGCCGCGGTGATTCATGCTTTGAAGATTTGGCGGCACTATCTATATGGGGTCCATGTTGATATCTATACGGACCATAAGAGTCTCCAGTATATTTTTAGGCAGAAGAAACTAAATCTGCGGCAACGGAGATGGCTTGAGCTACTAAAGGATTACGACGTTGATATTCTGTACCATCCGGGGAAAGCCAATGTGGTAGCCGATGCGCTTAGCCGCAAGTCCGTGGGCAGTCTGGCTGATGTTCCCTTTGATAAGAGAGATTTGGTTTGTGATATTCATCAGCTGGCTAGCCTCGGAGTTCGTTTGATAGATTCTGGAGATTCTGGGATTTCTGTTCGTTCAGTTGCTGAGTCATCTATTATTCAGGAGGTAAAGCAGCGCCAGTTTGAGGATCCTCTTTTGATTCAGTACAGAGATGTGGCCCTTAATAAAGCAAAGACTCAGTTTGAGATCTCGCCTGACGGAGTATTATTATATGACGGCAGATTCTGTGTACCGGACGTTGCGGGCTTACGGCGGCAGATTATGGGCGAGGCCCATAATGCACGGTATTCTGTTCATCCTGGTTCCACCAAGATGTATCGGGATCTCAGGTGTTTGTATTGGTGGGACGGCATGAAGAAAGATATTGCCGAGTTTGTCAGTCAGTGCCCGAACTGCCAGCAAGTTAAGATCGAGCATCAGAAGCCCGGTGGTTTATTACAGGAGATGGAAATTCCAGCCTGGAAATGGGAGATGATTAATATGGATTTCGTTGTTGGGTTACCGCGCACTCCACGTAGGTACGACTCTATCTGGGTTATCATTGACAGGCTGACGAAATCAGCCCATTTCCTTCCAGTTCGGACTACTTATTCGGCTGAGGACTATGCCAGATTGTATATCAGAGAGATAGTCAGACTTCACGGAGTCCCTATATCTATTATTACTGACCGAGGTACCCAGTTTACAGCTAATTTCTGGAGGTCATTTCAGGAGGGATTAGGGACTCAGGTGAGCCTCAGTACAACTTTTCACCCTCAGTCCGACGGGCAGGCCGAGCGCACTATTCAGACGCTCGAAGATATGTTGCGGGCCTGCGTTATTGATTTCAGGGGCAGCTGGGGTGATCATTTGCCGCTTATTGAGTTTGCCTATAATAATAGTTATCACTCCAGCATTCAGATGGCACCGTATGAAGCCCTGTATGGCAGGAAATGCAGATCTCCTATTGGTTGGTTTGACGTGGGCGAGACTAAGCTGATTGGGCCAGATGTGATCCAGGAAGCCGTAGATAAAGTAAAGCTTATTCGAGAACGGTTATTGGCTGCTCAGAGTCGACAGAAAGCTTATGCAGATAGACGACGTCGACCGTTAGAGTTCCAGATTGGCGACTGGGTATTCCTGAAGGTGTCGCCCATGAAGGGTGTCATGAGATTCGGTAGAAAGGGTAAGTTGAGCCCCCGGTACATTGGGCCGTATCAGATCGTTCGAAAGATAGGCGAGGTCGCCTATGAGCTAGACTTACCATCTGACTTGGAGGCCGTACACCCGGTGTTTCATGTGTCTATGTTGCGGAAATGTATTGGTGATCCTTCCTGGATATTCCCAGTTGATGACATTCAGGTGACGGAGCAGTTATCCTATGACGAGCAGCCTGTATCTATTCTGGATCGACAGGTGCGGAGACTACGCACTAAAGAAGTGCCCTCCGTCAAAGTCCTGTGGCGCAACAATAATCGGGAGGAGATGACTTGGGAGGCGGAGGACGAGATGAAAAGGAGATACCCTCACTTGTTCCCGACGTCCACAGGTAATCTAATTTTTTTTAGTTTGTTGTGTTAATTGATAAAATGAATTATGTATGTCATTATTAAAAAGGGACACCCCTGCCTTGATCATAAGACCTTATAAGATTAATTTAACATTCGGGGACGAATGTTCTTAAGGGGGGGAGAATGTTATGTCCCGTGTTTTCGTAAAAATTGGAAATCGAGAAATAATTACGATTTGTGTGTTATAAGGAAATAATTTGATTTTAGTGAATATGACTATGTTGGTTATGGAATCATTAATGTTAAGACATCGGGGAAGGCCGAGGGTAAATTTGGAATTTCGGAAATTAGTTTCGGGAATTACAAAACGGGATTTCTAATGAATTGGGCCAAGAAAAAAATTGAACAAATTGAGGCCCAAAGGATGGAGGGTAGCCGGCCATAACCATGGCCCAAACCCATTCCTTTAATGTCATGTGCTAGGCACATGACCAAGGTTATGGATATATATCACATTGTAGTTGGTAATTATCAAAGAACAAAGCAAAAATTCAAAGAGCACAAAAAAAAAGGGGTTCGGCCGAACTAGAGAGAAAAAGAAAGAAAAATTTCCAAGCTTGATTGTTGATCCAAAAATCCTAATCTCTACATAATTGTGAAGTGCTCAAGATCCTCTTCAACGGGGTATAATTAGTTTGGCACAAGAACTACGTTTACGACAAGTCGGGTTTTCAAGAAAAGGTAAGAATTTTGCCTCTTTAATGTTATAGAATTGATGTGAATATGTTAAGGATTGGGAATAGACGAGAATCCCGTAACTTTGATGTAAATAGAAAGCCGTGGGTGTGTGTGTATATTGTGTGTTGGCCGTGAGCCATAGGGAGAAAAAAGTGAGGTGAGTTGATCTTGTTTAGTTGGTATAATGTGTTGTTGTGAACCTTGTGTCGTAAATGATTGATTGATGAATTAAATTGGCGTTGGAAAATGATTTCGGATATTATCGGAAAGTGTATACCTTCGGTATCATTATGTATATCATTGTATATTTAGAGTGCTAAAGACTTTAAATATGAATTTCTAATGATGTTAATGAATTCGGAATGAAACGACGCGAGTTAGAATGTTCGTCGTGAATTTTAATGTTTTGAAGAATTATGGAAAGTGATGGGTTTTGGGGCAATTTCGTGTATGGCTTGGATTGTAGTTAGGATGTGATTGTATAAGTTTGAATGAGGAAATGAATACAATTATGTAGATATAGAATTGGAGTTTTGGAAGTTTGAATGAAAGTTGCCAACTTAGGTAATAAAGTAGAACTGTGAAGCTAGAGTGATTTGATTATTACTTGTGTTGTTTGATGATGTGTGGGCTGTTGTTATTGATGTATTTTGAGCCGAGCTAAGTCTCGAGGATGTTAGATTTATAGGGGAAATGCTGCCGAAATTTCGGTAGGCAAAAATGAAGTTAAAGGCATTTTTAAGCCTAAGAATCTCAATTGGTAACTTTGACCATTTGCAGATTTCGGACGAAACGGGACTTGACTTTTGGGAGAGCATAAGACGTCTATAAGGTATGTAAAGCTTCCCACTCCTTCGTTTGGCATATCTTAGTATGATAGGCGAATATGAGAACTTCCGGAGCATTTCTGTTCCTCGAAACCCGATCCACAGAAAATTTACTATTCATTCAATTCAATTGAAGCCTAAGGGCTCTATTTTGGCTAGAATGCCACCACTCGTCCGAAACCTATCGAAATGTGGTCGGGTAACTTAGAAATGATTATGTATGACCTTTGGCCTATAAATATTCGTAAAAATATGTTCGCCACATCAATTTGACTCGAGGTGGGCCCGCTAACCCCGAGGCGCCCTATTTGTCTTATTGGGCTGCCCTTCTGAATAAAGTTTGAAATGGTACTTTCGATTTTGGAACCCCCTCCTACGAGATATGTTTGGATAATTACGATATGCTAAGTAACGTTTTGAGCTATACGAACTATTTTGGAGATGTTTTGTGAAATGAAACTTTATATCGACTAAGTATGCGATTATTTTGTATTATGAAATGATTTATGAGATTATTATGTTTTGAAAGACTATTTTGCAATACGATTTGCATTTGTCCACTCACGACTCCGCTCGTGCCTTGTTATGACTTCGTTCACCGGTTCCCGGGCCGGTTATGATTCGTGCGCCTTATAAATATTTGGCCGTATGATTATGTTTGTGTTCGGGGATGTACGGAGATTTGATACCTTCTGGTGTTATGCTGTGTGTGGCGCCAGCGTCGGAGTGGCGACCACGTTCCTAAGCGTTTGCATGATTTCGTTTGCATTATATATATACACATATGATTTTGATACGGATTTTGACATACCGATTTCTATTCCACTTTGTTGTCAGATTTGTTTTCAGTTTTGATCCATATTTCTGTACTCCGTGCTTTACATACTCAGTACATATTTCGTACTGACCCCCTTTCTTCGGGGGATGCGTTTTATGCCCGCAGGTGCAGACATTGGTGATCCTCCACAGTAGGCTTCACTCTTTGCTATTCCGGAGTACTCCTCTTTGATCCGGAGTCGACTTTTGGTACAGACTCCTTTTGCTTTGTATATATTTTGTACATTTGACTAGTTGGGTACGGCGGGGCCCTGTCTCGCCACATGTCCTTGTTTTGAGTTCGTAGAGGCCTGTAGTCATATATGTGGGGTGAGGGTCCTGTATATGTTGGTTTGATTTCGTTTTCTGGTCTTAAAGCGGTCTGCTTGTTATGATGGCCCCAAATGGCCCTTATGCTTATGTTTGCACCTTTGACCGGCGATGTCTATTCCGCCGCTCAGTTTGTATTTGATATGGCATTTTGATCTGGTGCGACCGCTTAAGACATATTATTGATATAAATTACGTTCGATATGATTTCGTAAAATTCTGAAATAAGTTTGGATTTGATAATGAATGTGCGATTCGGTCTGGGTACCCAGGTAGGGTGCCAGTCGCGGCCCACGGGGCTGGGTCGTGACAATGACAATAAGCATAATAATAGTGCGACTGCTTTTATACGTAGATTGCGAGACCCGAAGTAAGTTGGGAAGTCGAGAAATTATCTTCCAGGTATGTTAAGGCTTTGCCTTTCTTTCTTTTTGGCATGATCCAATGACATGAGCGAACAACGAGTAAACGAGCTTCCATATTACTCTACTCTTAGAAGCACTAGGAGTAATTTAGTCTTTGATGTTCCTGTGCCCTTCTTATGATTGTCCCTTCTGTTCATGGGTCCTGAGTTGTGTATCATGATTATGGTAGTTCACATTTATGCGTTGCATTCATTTACATATATGGATATTGACCCGTGACCAGAAGACGTTATATACGCGTATATTATTTATATATACATATATATGTATATATACATATATATATATATATATATATATATATATATATACATATATATATATATATATATATATATATATGGTGTATGGGGAAAGGGTGAGACGTTATTTACGCATTACCACTTGATCAGCTGGTGGTATGTTTTATGGAATATTTTGGTAATGATGATGATGTTGTTGATGTTGGTGCTATTGTAGCAGTTGTTTTGTTGGTATTACGATTTCGGGCTAGGAATATAAACAAGGGAGATGCTGCCCGAATTTCGGCAGATTCTAAAAGGGATTTCATTTGAAGCCTTAAAACAAATATATGACAATAAGCCTAATAATAGTGCGACTGCTTTTATACGTAGATTGCGAGACCCGAAGTAAGTTGGGAAGTCGAGAAATTATCTTCCAGGTATGTTAAGGCTTTGCCTTTCTTTCTTTTTGGCATGATCCAATGACATGAGCGAACAACGAGTAAACGAGCTTCCATATTACTCTACTCTTAGAAGCACTAGGAGTACTTTAGTCTTTGATGTTCCTGTGCCCTTCTTATGATTGTCCCTTCTGTTCATGGGTCCTGAGTTGTGTATCATGATTATGGTAGTTCACATTTATGCGTTGCATTCATTTACATATATGGATATTGACCCGTGACCAGAAGACGTTATATACGCGTATATTATTTATATATACATATATATGTATATATACATATATATATATATATATATATATATATATATATACATATATATATATATATATATATATATATATATGGTGTATGGGGAAAGGGTGAGACGTTATTTACGCATTACCACTTGATCAGCTGGTGGTATGTTTTATGGAATATTTTGGTAATGATGATGATGTTGTTGATGTTGGTGCTATTGTAGCAGTTGTTTTGTTGGTATTGCGATTTCGGGCTAGGGATATAAACGAGAGAGATGCTGCCCGAATTTCGGCAGATTCTAAAAGGGATTTCATTTGAAGGCTTAAAAAAAATATATGACAATAAGCCTAATAATAGTGCGACTGCTTTTATACGTAGATTGCGAGACCCGAGGTAAGTTGGGAAGTCGAGAAATTATCTTCCAGGTATGTTAAGGCTTTGCCTTTCTTTCTTTTTGGCATGATCCAATGACATGAGCGAACAACGAGTAAACGAGCTTCCATATTACTCTACTCTTAGAAGCACTAGGAGTACTTTAGTCTTTGATGTTCCTGTGCCCTTCTTATGATTGTCCATTCTGTTCATGGGTCCTGAGTTGTGTATCACGATTATGGTACTTCACATTTATGCGTTGCATTCATTTACATATATGGATATTGACCCATGACCAGAAGATGTTATATACGCGTATATTATGTATATATACATATATATGTATTTATACACATACATATATACATATATATATATGGTGTATGGGGAAAGGGTGAGGCGTTATTTACGCATTACCACCTGATCAGCTGGTGGTATGTTTTATGGAATATTTTGGTATTGATGATGATGTTGTTGATGTTGGTGCTATTGTAGCAGTTGTTTTGTTGGTATTCCGATTTCGGGCTAGGAATATAAACAAGGGAGATGCTGCCCGAATTTCGGCATATTCTAAAAGGGATTTCATTTGAAGCCTTAAAACAAATATATGACAATAAGCCTAATAATAGTGCGACTGCTTTTATACGTAGATTGCGAGACCCGAAGTAAGTTGGGAAGTCGAGAAATTATCTTCCAGGTATGTTAAGGCTTTGCCTTTCTTTCTTTTTGGCATGATCCAATGACATGAGCGAACAACGAGTAAACGAGCTTCCATATTACTCTACTCTTAGAAGCACTAGGAGTACTTTAGTCTTTGATGTTCCTGTGCCCTTCTTATGATTGTCCCTTCTGTTCATGGGTCCTGAGTTGTGTATCATGATTATGGTAGTTCACATTTATGCGTTGCATTCATTTACATATATGGATATTGACCCGTGACCAGAAGACGTTATATACGCGTATATTATTTATATATACATATATATGTATATATACATATATATATATATATATATGGTGTATGGGGAAAGGGTGAGGCGTTATTTACGCATTACCACCTGATCAGCTGGTGGTATGTTTTATGGAATATTTTGGTATTGATGATGATGTTGTTGATGTTGGTGCTATTGTAGCAGTTGTTTTGTTGGTATTACGATTTCGGGCTACGGATATAAACAAGGGAGATGCTGCCTGAATTTCGGCAGATTCTAAAAGGGATTTCATTTGAAGGCTTAAAACAAATATATGACAATAAGCCTAATAATAGTGCGACTGCTTTTATACGTAGATTGCGTGACCTGAAGTAAGTTGGGAAGTCGAGAAATTATCTTCCAGGTATGTTAAGGCTTTTCCTTTCTTTCTTTTTGGCATGATCCAATGACATGAGCGAACAACGAGTAAACGAGCTTCCATATTACTCTACTCTTAGAAGCACTAGGAGTACTTTAGTCTTTGATGTTCCTGTGCCCTTCTTATGATTGTCCCTTCTGTTCATGGGTCCTGAGTTGTGTATCATGATTATGGTAGTTCACATTTATGCGTTGCATTCATTTACATATATGGATATTGACCCGTGACCAGAAGACGTTATATACGCGTATATTATTTATATATACATATATATGTATATATACATATATATATATATATGGTGTATGGGGAAAGGGTGAGGCGTTATTTACGCATTACCACCTGATCAGCTGGTGGTAGGTTTTATGGAATATTTTGGTATTGATGATGATGTTGTTGATGTTGGTGCTATTGTAGCAGTTGTTTTATTGGTATTGCGATTTCGGGTTAGGGATATAAACAAGGGAGATACTGCCCGAATTTCGGCAGATTCTAAAAGGGATTTCATTTGAAGTCTTAAAACAAATATATGACAATAAGCCTAATAATAGTGCGACTGCTTTTATACGTAGATTGCGTGACCTGAAGTAAGTTGGGAAGTCGAGAAATTATCTTCCAGGTATGTTAAGGCTTTGCCTTTCTTTCTTTTTGGCATGATCCAATGACATGAGCAAACAACGAGTAAACGAGCTTCCATATTATTCTACTCTTAGAAGCACTAGGAGTACTTTAGTCTTTGATGTTCCTGTGCCCTTCTTATGATTGTCCCTTCTGTTCATGGGTCCTGAGTTGTGTATCATGATTATGGTAGTTCACATTTATGCGTTGCATTCATTTACATATATGGATATTGACCCGTGACCAGAAGACGTTATATACGCGTATATTATTTATATATACATATATATGTATATATACATATATATATATTTATATATATATATATATATATATATATATATATATATATATATATATATATATATATATATATATATATATATATATATGGTGTATGGGGAAAGGGTGAGACGTTATTTACGCATTACCACTTGATCAGCTGGTGGTATGTTTTATGAAATATTTTGGTATTGATGATGATGTTGTTGATGTTGGTGCTATTGTAGCAGTTGTTTTATTGGTATTGCGATTTCGGGTTAGGGATATAAACAAGGGAGATGCTGCCCGAATTTCGGCTGATTCTAAAAGGGATTTCATTTGAAGTCTTAAAACAAATATATGACAATAAGCCTAATAATAGTGCGACTGCTTTTATACGTAGATTGCGTGACCTGAAGTAAGTTGGGAAGTCGAGAAATTATCTTCCAGGTATGTTAAGGCTTTTCCTTTCTTTCTTTTTGGCATGATCCAATGACATGAGCGAACAACGAGTAAACGAGCTTCCATATTACTCTACTCTTAGAAGCACTAGGAGCACTTTAGTCTTTGATGTTCCTGTGCCCTTCTTATGATTGTCCCTTCTGTTCATGGGTCCTGAGTTGTGTATCATGATTATGGTAGTTCACATTTATGCGTTGCATTCATTTACATATATGGATATTGACCCGTGACCAGAAGACGTTATATACGCGTATATTATTTATATATACATATATATGTATATATACATATATATATATATATGGTGTATGGGGAAAGGGTGAGGCGTTATTTACGCATTACCACCTGATCAGCTGGTGGTATGTTTTATGGAATATTTTGGTATTGATGATGATGTTGTTGATGTTGGTGCTATTGTAGCAGTTGTTTTATTGGTATTGCGATTTCGGGTTAGGGATATAAACAAGGGAGATACTGCCCGAAATTCGGCAGATTCTAAAAGGGATTTCATTTGAAGTCTTAAAACAAATATATGACAATAAGCCTAATAATAGTGCGACTGCTTTTATACGTAGATTGCGTGACCTGAAGTAAGTTGGGAAGTCGAGAAATTATCTTCCAGGTATGTTAAGGCTTTGCCTTTCTTTCTTTTTGGCATGATCCAATGACATGAGCAAACAACGAGTAAACGAGCTTCCATATTATTCTACTCTTAGAAGCACTAGGAGTACTTTAGTCTTTGATGTTCCTGTGCCCTTCTTATGATTGTCCCTTCTGTTCATGGGTCCTGAGTTGTGTATCATGATTATGGTAGTTCACATTTATGCGTTGCATTCATTTACATATATGGATATTGACCCGTGACCAGAAGACGTTATATACGCGTATATTATTTATATATACATATATATGTATATATACATATATATATATTTATATATATATATATATATATATATATATATATATATATATATATATATATATATGGTGTATGGGGAAAGGGTGAGACGTTATTTACGCATTACCACTTGATCAGCTGGTGGTATGTTTTATGGAATATTTTGGTATTGATGATGATGTTGTTGATGTTGGTGCTATTGTAGCAGTTGTTTTATTGGTATTGCGATTTCGGGTTAGGGATATAAACAAGGGAGATGCTGCCCGAATTTCGGCAGATTCTAAAAGGGATTTCATTTGAAGTCTTAAAACAAATATATGACAATAAGCCTAATAATAGTGCGACTGCTTTTATACGTAGATTGCGTGACCTGAAGTAAGTTGGGAAGTCGAGAAATTATCTTCCAGGTATGTTAAGGCTTTTCCTTTCTTTCTTTTTGGCATGATCCAATGACATGAGCGAACAACGAGTAAACGAGCTTCCATATTACTCTACTCTTAGAAGCAGTAGGAGTACTTTAGTCTTTGATGTTCCTGTACCCTTCTTATGATTGTCCCTTCTGTTCATGGGTCCTGAGTTGTGTATCACGATTATGTTAGTTCACATTTATGCGTTGCATTCATTTACATATATGCATATTGACCCGTGACCAGAAGACGTAATATACGCGTATATTATGTATATATACATATATATGTATGTATACATATATATATATATATATATATATCTATATATATATATATATATATATATATATATATATATATATATATATATATCTATATATATATATATATATGGTGTATGGGGAAAGGGTGAGGCGTTATTTACGCATTACCACCTGATCAGCTGGTGGTATGTTTTATGGAATATTTTGGTATTGATGATGACGTTGTTGATGTTGGTGCTATTGTAGCAGTTGTTTTGTTGGTATTACGATTTTGGGCTAGGGATATAAACAAGGGAGATGCTGCCCGAATTTCGGCAGATTGTAAAAGGGATTTCATTTGAAGGCTTAAAACAAATATATGACAATTAGCCTAATAATAGTGCTACTGCTTTTATACGTAGACTGCGAGACCCGAAGTAAGTTGGGAAGTCGAGAAATTATCTTCCAGGTATGTTAAGGCTTTGCCTTTCTTTCTTTTTGGCATGATCCAATGACATGAGCGAACAACGAGTAAACGAGCTTCCATATTACTTTACTCTTAGAAGCACTAGGAGTACTTTAGTCTTTGATGTTCCTGTGCCCTTCTTATGATTGTCCCTTCTGTTCATGGGTCCTGAGTTGTGTATCATGATTATGTTAGTTCACATTTATGCGTTGTATTCATTTACATATATGGATATTGACCCATGACCAGAAGACGTTATATACGCGTATATTATATATATATATATATATATATATATATATATATATATATATATATATATATATATGGTGTATGGGGAAAGGGTGAGGCGTTATTTACGCATTACCACTTGATCAGCTGGTGGTATGTTTTATGGAATATTTTGGTATTGATGATGATGTTGTTGATGTTGGTGCTATTGTAGCAGTTGTTTTGTTGGTATTGCGATTTCGGGCTAGGGATATAAACAAGAGAGATGCTGCCCGAATTTCGGCAGATTCTAAAAGGGATTTCATTTGAAGGCTTAAAACAAATATATGACAATAAGACTAATAATAGTGCGACTGCTTTTATACGTAGATTGCGAGACCTGAAGTAAGTTGGGAAGTCGAGAAATTATCTTCCAGGTATGTTAAGGCTTTGCCTTTCTTTCGTTTTGGCATGATCCAATGACATGAGCGAACAACGAGTAAACGAGCTTCCATATTACTCTACTCTTAGAAGCACTAGGAGTACTTTTGTCTTTGATGTTCCTGTACCCTTCTTATGATTGTCCCTTCTGTTCATGGGTCCTGAGTTGTGTATCATGATTATGTTAGTTCACATTTATGCGTTGCATTCATTTACATACATGCATATTGACCCGTGACCAGAAGACGTTATATACGCGTATATTATGTATATATACATATATATGTATATATACACATATTTATATATATACATATATATATATATATATATATATATATATGGGGTATGGGGAAAGGGTGAGGCGTTATTTACGCATTACCACTTGATCAGCTGGTGGTATGTTTTATGGAATATTTTGGTATTGATGATGATGTTGTTAATGTTGGTGCTATTGTAGCAGTTGTTTTGTTGGTATTGCGATTTCGGGCTAGGGATATTAACAAGGGAGATGCTGCCCGAATTTCGGCAGATTCTAAAAGAGATTTCATTTGAAGGCTTAAAACAAATATATGACAATAAGCCTAATAATAGTGCGACTGCTTTTATACGTAGATTGCGTGACCTGAAGTAAGTTGGGAAGTCGAGAAATTATCTTCCAGGTATGTTAAGCCTTTGCCTTTCTTTCTTTTTGGCATGATCCAATGACCTGAGCGAACAACGAGTAAACGAGCTTCCATATTACTCTACTCTTAGAAGCACTAGGAGTACTTTAGTCTTTGATGTTCCTGTACCCTTCTTATGATTGTCCATTCTGTTCATGGTCCTGAGTTGTGTATCATGATTATGTTAGTTCACATTTATGCGTTGCATTCATTTACATATATGCATATTGACCCGTGACCAGAAGACGTAATATACACGTATATTATGTATATATACATATATATGTATATATACATATATATATATATATATGGTGTATGGGGAAAGGGTGAGGCGTTATTTACGCATTACCACCTGATCAGCTGGTGGTATGTTTTATGGAATATTTTGGTATTGATGATGATGTTGTTGATGTTGGTGCTATTGTAGCAGTTGTTTTGTTGGTATTACGATTTCGGGCTAGGGATATAAACAAGGGAGATGCTGCCTGAATTTCGGCAGATTCTAAAAGGGATTTCATTTGAAGGCTTAAAACAAATATATGACAATAAGCCTAATAATAGTGCAACTGCTTTTATACGTAGATTGCGAGACAAGAAGTAAGTTGGGAAGTCGAGAAATTATCTTCCAGGTATGTTAAGGCTTTGCCTTTCTTTCTTTTTGGCATGATCCAATGACATGAGCGAACAACGAGTAAACGAGCTTCCATATTACTCTACTCTTAGAAGCACTAGGAGTACTTTAGTCTTTGATGTTCCTGTGCCCTTCTTATGATTGTCCCTTCTGTTCATGGGTCCTGAGTTGTGTATCATGATTATGTTAGTTCACATTTATGCGTTGCATTCATTTACATATATGCATATTGACCCGTGACCAGAAGACGTTATATACGCGTATATTATGTATATATACATATATATGTATATATACATTTATATATATATATATGGTGTATGGGGAAAGGGTGAGGCGTTATTTACGCATTACCACCTGATCAGCTGGTGGTATGTTTTATGGAATATTTTGGTATTGATGATGATGTTGTTGATGTTGGTGCTATTGTAGCAGTTGTTTTGTTAGTATTACGATTTCGGGCTAGGGATATAAACAAGGGAGATGTTGCCCGAATTTCGGCAGATTCTAAAAGGGATTTCATTTGAAGGCTTAAAACAAATATATGACAATAAGCCTAATAATAGTGCGACTGCTTTTATACGTAGATTGCGAGACAAGAAGTAAGTTGGGAAGTCGAGAAATTATCTTCCAGGTATGTTAAGGCTTTGCCTTTCTTTCTTTTTGGCATGATCCAATGACATGAGCGAACAACGAGTAAACGAGCTTCCATATTACTCTACTCTTAGAAGCACTAGGAGTACTTTAGTCTTTGATGTTCCTGTGCCCTTCTTATGATTGTCCCTTCTGTTCATGGGTCCTGAGTTGTGTATCATGATTATGTTAGTTCACATTTATGCGTTGCATTCATTTACATATATGCATATTGACCCGTGACCAGAAGACGTTATATACGCGTATATTATGTATATATACATATATATGTATATATACATTTATATATATATATGGTGTATGGGGAAAGGGTGAGGCGTTATTTACGCATTACCACCTGATCAGCTGGTGGTATGTTTTATGGAATATTTTGGTATTGATGATGATGTTGTTGATGTTGGTGCTATTGTAGCAGTTGTTTTGTTAGTATTACGATTTCGGGCTAGGGATATAAACAAGGGAGATGTTGCCCGAATTTCGGCAGATTCTAAAAGGGATATCATTTGAAGGCTTAAAACATATATATGACAATAAGCCTAATAATAGTGCGACTGCTTTTATACGTAGATTGCGAGACCCGAAGTAAGTTGGGAAGTCGAGAAATTATCTTCCAGGTATGTTAAGGCTTTGCCTTTCTTTCTTTTTGGCATGATCCGATGACATGAGCGAACAATGAGTAAACGAGCTTCCATACTACTCTACTCTTAGAAGCACTAGGAGTACTTTAGTGTTTGATGTTCCTGTGCCCTTCTTATGATTGTCCCTTCTGTTCATGGGTCCTGAGTTGTGTATCATGATTATGTTAGTTCACATTTATGCGTTGCATTCATTTACATATATGCATATTGACCCGTGGCCAGAAGACGTAATATACACGTATATTATGTATATATACATATATATGTATATATACATATATATATATATATATATGGTGTATGGGGAAAGGGTGAGGCGTTATTTACGCATTACCACCTGATCAGCTGGTGGTATGTTTTATGGAATATTTTGGTATTGATGATGATGTGCTTGATGTTGGTGCTATTGTAGCAGTTGTTTTGTTAGTATTACGATTTCGGGCTAGGGATATAAACAAGGGAGATGTTGCCCGAATTTCGGCAGATTCTAAAAGGGATTTCATTTGAAGGTTTAAAACAAATATATGACAATAAGCCTAATAATAGTGCGACTGCTTTTATACGTAGATTGCGAGACCCGAAGTAAGTTGGGAAGTCGAGAAATCATCTTCCAGGTATGTTAAGGCTTTGCCTTTCTTTCTTTTTGGCATGATCCAATGACATGAGCGAACAACGAGTAAACGAGCTTCCATATTACTCTACTCTTAGAAGCACTAGGAGTACTTTAGTCTTTGATGTTCCTGTGCCCTTCTTATGATTGTCCCTTCTGTTCATGGGTCCTGAGTTGTGTATCATGATTATGTTAGTTCACATTTATGCGTTGTATTCATTTACATATATGGATATTGACCCATGACCAGAAGACGTTATATACGCGTATATTATTTATATATACATATATATGTATATATACATATATATATATATATATATATATATATATATATATATATATATATATATATATATATATATATGGTGTATGGGGAAAGGGTGAGGCGTTATTTACGCATTACCACTTGATCAGCTGGTGGTATGTTTTATGGAATATTTTGGTATTGATGATGATGTTGTTGATGTTGGTGCTATTGTAGCAGTTGTTTTGTTGGTATTGCGATTTCGGGCTAGGGATATAAACAAGAGAGATGCTGCCCGAATTTCGGCAGATTCTAAAAGGGATTTCATTTGAAGGCTTAAAACAAATATATGACAATAAGACTAATAATAGTGCGACTGCTTTTATACGTAGATTGCGAGACCTGAAGTAAGTAGGGAAGTCGAGAAATTATCTTCCAGGTATGCTAAGGCTTTGCCTTTCTTTCTTTTTGGCATGATCCAATGACATGAGCGAACAACGAGTAAACGAGCTTCCATATTACTCTACTCTTAGAAGCACTAGGAGTACTTTAGTCTTTGGTGTTCCTGTACCCTTCTTATGATTGTCCCTTCTGTTCATGGGTCCTGAGTTGTGTATCATGATTATGTTAGTTCACATTTATGCGTTGCATTCATTTACATATATGCATATTGACCCGTGACCAGAAGACGTTATATACGCGTATATTATGTATATATACATATATATGTATATATACATTTATATATATATATATGGTGTATGGGGAAAGGGTGAGGCGTTATTTACGCATTACCACCTGATCAGCTGGTGGTATGTTTTATGGAATATTTTGGTATTCATGATGATGTTGTTGATGTTGGTGCTATTGTAGCAGTTGTTTTGTTAGTATTACGATTTCGGGCTAGGGATATAAACAAGGGAGATGTTGCCCGAATTTCGGCAGATTCTAAAAGGGATTTCATTTGAAGGCTTAAAACAAATATATGACAATAAGCCTAATAATAGTGCGACTGCTTTTATACGTAGATTGCGAGACAAGAAGTAAGTTGGGAAGTCGAGAAATTATCTTCCAGGTATGTTAAGGCTTTGCCTTTCTTTCTTTTTGGCATGATCCAATGACATGAGCGAACAACGAGTAAACGAGCTTCCATATTACTCTACTCTTAGAAGCACTAGGAGTACTTTAGTCTTTGATGTTCCTGTGCCCTTCTTATGATTGTCCCTTCTGTTCATGGGTCCTGAGTTGTGTATCATGATTATGTTAGTTCACATTTATGCGTTGCATTCATTTACATATATGCATATTGACCCGTGACCAGAAGACGTTATATACGCGTATATTATGTATATATACATATATATGTATATATACATTTATATATATATATGGTGTATGGGGAAAGGGTGAGGCGTTATTTACGCATTACCACCTGATCAGCTGGTGGTATGTTTTATGGAATATTTTGGTATTGATGATGATGTTGTTGATGTTGGTGCTATTGTAGCAGTTGTTTTGTTAGTATTACGATTTCGGGCTAGGGATATAAACAAGGGAGATGTTGCCCGAATTTCGGCAGATTCTAAAAGGGATATCATTTGAAGGCTTAAAACATATATATGACAATAAGCCTAATAATAGTGCGACTGCTTTTATACGTAGATTGCGAGACCCGAAGTAAGTTGGGAAGTCGAGAAATTATCTTCCAGGTATGTTAAGGCTTTGCCTTTCTTTCTTTTTGGCATGATCCGATGACATGAGCGAACAATGAGTAAACGAGCTTCCATACTACTCTACTCTTAGAAGCACTAGGAGTACTTTAGTGTTTGATGTTCCTGTGCCCTTCTTATGATTGTCCCTTCTGTTCATGGGTCCTGAGTTGTGTATCATGATTATGTTAGTTCACATTTATGCGTTGCATTCATTTACATATATGCATATTGACCCGTGGCCAGAAGACGTAATATACACGTATATTATGTATATATACATATATATGTATATATACATATATATATATATATATGGTGTATGGGGAAAGGGTGAGGCGTTATTTACGCATTACCACCTGATCAGCTGGTGGTATGTTTTATGGAATATTTTGGTATTGATGATGATGTGCTTGATGTTGGTGCTATTGTAGCAGTTGTTTTGTTAGTATTACGATTTCGGGCTAGGGATATAAACAAGGGAGATGTTGCCCGAATTTCGGCAGATTCTAAAAGGGATTTCATTTGAAGGCTTAAAACAAATATATGACAATAAGCCTAATAATAGTGCGACTGCTTTTATACGTAGATTGCGAGACCCGAAGTAAGTTGGGAAGTCGAGAAATCATCTTCCAGGTATGTTAAGGCTTTGCCTTTCTTTCTTTTTGGCATGATCCAATGACATGAGCGAACAACGAGTAAACGAGCTTCCATATTACTCTACTCTTAGAAGCACTAGGAGTACTTTAGTCTTTGATGTTCCTGTGCCCTTCTTATGATTGTCCCTTCTGTTCATGGGTCCTGAGTTGTGTATCATGATTATGTTAGTTCACATTTATGCGTTGTATTCATTTACATATATGGATATTGACCCATGACCAGAAGACGTTATATACGCGTATATTATTTATATATACATATATATGTATATATACATATATATATATATATATATATATATATATATATATATATGGTGTATGGGGAAAGGGTGAGGCGTTATTTACGCATTACCACTTGATCAGCTGGTGGTATGTTTTATGGAATATTTTGGTATTGATGATGATGTTGTTGATGTTGGTGCTATTGTAGCAGTTGTTTTGTTGGTATTGCGATTTCGGGCTAGGGATATAAACAAGAGAGATGCTGCCCGAATTTCGGCAGATTCTAAAAGGGATTTCATTTGAAGGCTTAAAACAAATATATGACAATAAGACTAATAATAGTGCGACTGCTTTTATACGTAGATTGCGAGACCTGAAGTAAGTAGGGAAGTCGAGAAATTATCTTCCAGGTATGCTAAGGCTTTGCCTTTCTTTCTTTTTGGCATGATCCAATGACATGAGCGAACAACGAGTAAACGAGCTTCCATATTACTCTACTCTTAGAAGCACTAGGAGTACTTTAGTCTTTGGTGTTCCTGTACCCTTCTTATGATTGTCCCTTCTGTTCATGGGTCCTGAGTTGTGTATCATGATTATGTTAGTTCACATTTATGTGTTGCATTCATTTACATATATGCATATTGACCCGTGACCAGAAGACGTTATATACGCGTATATTATGTATATATACATATATATGTATATATACACATGTTTATATATATATATATATATATATATATATATATATATATATATATATATATATATATATATGGTGTATGGGGAAAGGGTGAGGCGTTATTTACGCATTACCACTTGATCAGCTGGTGGTATGTTTTATGGAATATTTTGGTATTGATGATGATGTTTTTAATGTTGGTGCTATTGTAGCAGTTGTTTTGTTGGTATTGCGATTTCGGGCTAGGGATATAAACAAGGGAGATGCTGCCCGAATTTCGGCAGATTCTAAAAGGGATTTCATTTGAAGGCTTAAAACAAATATATGACAATAAGCCTAATAATAGTGCGACTGCTTTTATACGTAGATTGCGAGACAAGAAGTAAGTTGGGAAGTCGAGAAATTATCTTCCAGGTATGTTAAGGCTTTGCCTTTCTTTCTTTTTGGCATGATCCAATGACATGAGCGAACAACGAGTAAACGAGCTTCCATATTACTCTACTCTTAGAAGCACTAGGAGTACTTTAGTCTTTGATGTTCCTGTGCCCTTCTTATGATTGTCCCTTCTGTTCATGGGTCCTGAGTTGTGTTTCATGATTATGTTAGTTCACATTTATGCGTTGCATTCATTTACATATATGCATATTGACCCGTGGCCAGAAGACGTAATATACACGTATATTATGTATATATACATATATATGTATATATACACATATTATATATATATATATATATATATATATATATATATATATATATATATATATATGGTGTATGGGGAAAGGGTGGGGCGTTATTTACGCATTACCACCTGATCAGCTGGTGGTATGTTTTATGGAATATTTTGGTATTGATGATGATGTTTTTAATGTTGGTGCTATTGTAGCAGTTGTTTTGTTGGTATTGCGATTTCGGGCTAGGGATATAAACAAGGGAGATGCTGCCCGAATTTCGGCAGATTCTAAAAGGGATTTCATTTGAAGGCTTAAAACAAATATATGACAATAAGCCTAATAATAGTGCGACTGCTTTTATACGTAGATTGCGAGACAAGAAGTAAGTTGGGAAGTCGAGAAATTATCTTCCAGGTATGTTAAGGCTTTGCCTTTCTTTCTTTTTGGCATGATCCAATGACATGAGCGAACAACGAGTAAACGAGCTTCCATATTACTCTACTCTTAGAAGCACTAGGAGTACTTTAGTCTTTGATGTTCCTGTGCCCTTCTTATGATTGTCCCTTCTGTTCATGGGTCCTGAGTTGTGTTTCATGATTATGTTAGTTCACATTTATGCGTTGCATTCATTTACATATATGCATATTGACCCGTGGCCAGAAGACGTAATATACACGTATATTATGTATATATACATATATATGTATATATACACATATTTATATATATATATATATATATATATATATATATATATATATATGGTGTATGGGGAAAGGGTGGGGCGTTATTTACGCATTACCACCTGATCAGCTGGTGGTATGTTTTATGGAATATTTTGGTATTGATGATGATGTGCTTGATGTTGGTGCTATTGTAGCAGTTGTTTTGTTAGTATTACGATTTCGGGCTAGGGATATAAACAAGGGAGATGTTGCCCGAATTTCGGCAGATTCTAAAAGGGATTTCATTTGAAGGCTTAAAACAAATATATGACAATAAGCCTAATAATAGTGCGACTGCTTTTATACGTAGATTGCGAGACCCGAAGTAAGTTGGGAAGTCGAGAAATCATCTTCCAGGTATGTTAAGGCTTTGCCTTTCTTTCTTTTTGGCATGATCCAATGACATGAGCGAACAACGAGTAAACGAGCTTCCATATTACTCTACTCTTAGAAGCACTAGGAGTACTTTAGTCTTTGATGTTCCTGTGCCCTTCTTATGATTGTCCCTTCTGTTCATGGGGTCCTGAGTTGTGTATCATGATTATGTTAGTTCACATTTATGCGTTGTATTCATTTACATATATGGATATTGACCCATGACCAGAAGACGTTATATACGCGTATATTATTTATATATACATATATATGTATATATACATATATATGTATAATATATATATATATATATATATATATATATATATATATATATATATATATATATATATATATATATATATATATATATATATATATATATATATATATATATATATATATATATATGGTGTATGGGGAAAGGGTGAGGCGTTATTTACGCATTACCACTTGATCAGCTGGTGGTATGTTTTATGGAATATTTTGGTATTGATGATGATGTTGTTAATGTTGGTGCTATTGTAGCAGTTGTTTTGTTGGTATTGCGATTTCGGGCTAGGGATATAAACAAGGGAGATGCTGCCCGAATTTCGGCAGATTCTAAAAGGGATTTCATTTGAAGTCTTAAAACAAATATATGACAATAAGCCTAATAATAGTGCGACTGCTTTTATACGTAGATTGCGTGACCTGAAGTAAGTTGGGAAGTCGAGAAATTATCTTCCAAGTATGTTAAGGCTTTGCCTTTCTTTCTTTTTGGCATGATCCAATGACCTGAGCGAACAACGAGTAAACGAGCTTCCATATTACTCTACTCTTAGAAGCACTAGGAGTACTTTAGTCTTTGATGTTCCTGTACCCTTCTTATGATTGTCCCTTCTGTTCATGGGTCCTGAGTTGTGTATCATGATTATGTTAGTTCACATTTATGCGTTGCATTCATTTACATATATGCATATTGACCCGTGACCAGAAGACGTAATATACGCGTATATTATGTATATATACATATATATGTATATATACATATATATATATATATATATATATATATATATATATATATATGGTGTATGGGGAAAGGGTGAGGCGTTATTTACGCATTACCACCTGATCAGCTGGTGGTATGTTTTATGGAATATTTTGGTATTGATGATGATGTTGTTGATGTTGGTGCTATTGTAGCAGTTGTTTTGTTGGTATTACGATTTCGGGCTAGGGATATAAACAAGGGAGATGCTGCTGAATTTCGGCAGATTCTAAAAGGGATTTCATTTGAAGGCTTAAAACAAATATATGACAATAAGCCTAATAATAGTGCGACTGCTTTTAAACATAGATTGCGAGACAAGAAGTAAGTTGGGAAGTCGAGAAATTATCTTCCAGGTATGTTAAGGCTTTGCCTTTCTTTCTTTTTGGCATGATCCAATGACATGAGCGAACAACGAGTAAACGAGCTTCCATATTACTCTACTCTTAGAAGCACTAGGAGTACTTTAGTCTTTGATGTTCCTGTGCCCTTCCTTATGATTGTCCCTTCTGTTCCATGGGGTCCTGAGTTATGTATCATGATAGGTTAGTTCACATTTATGTCGTTTGCATTCCATTTACATATATGCCATCATTGGACCCGTGACCAGAAGACGTTAATCCGCGTATATTATGTATATATACATATATATGTATATCATACCATATATATATATATATATATATATGGTGTATGGGGAAAGGGTGAGGCGTTATTTACGCATTACCACCTGATCAGCTGGTGGTATGTTTTATGGAATATTTTGGTATTGATGATGATGTTGTTGATGTTGGTGCTATTGTAGCAGTTGTTTTGTTGGTATTACGATTTCGGGCTAGGATATAAACAAGGGAGATGCTGCCTGAATTTCGGCAGATTCTAAAAGGGATTTCATTTGAAGGCTTAAAACAAATATATGACAATAAGCCTAATAATAGTGCGACTGCTTTTATACGTAGATTGCGAGACAAGAAGTAAGTTGGGAAGTCGAGAAATTATCTTCCAGGTATGTTAAGGCTTGCCTTTCTTTCTTTTTGGCATGATCCAATGACATGAGCGAACAACGAGTAAACGAGCTTCCATATTACTCTACTCTAGAAGCACTAGGAGTACTTTAGTCTTTGATGTTCCTGTGCCCTTCTTATGATTGTCCCTTCTGTTCATGGGTCCTGAGTTGTGTATCATGATTATGTTAGTTCACATTTATGCGTTGCATTCATTTACATATATGCATATTGACCCGTGACCAGAAGACGTTATATACGCGTATATTATGTATATATACATATATATGTATATATACATATATATATATATATATATATATATATATGGTGTATGGGGAAAGGGTGAGGCGTTATTTACGCATTACCACCTGATCAGCTGGTGGTATGTTTTATGGAATATTTTGGTATTGATGATGATGTTGTTGATGTTGGTGCTATTGTAGCAGTTGTTTTGTTGGTATTGCGATTTCGGGCTAGGGATATAAACAAGGGAGATGCTGCATGAATTTCGGCAGATTCTAAAAGGGATTTCATTTGAAGGCTTAAAACAAATATATGACAATAAGCCTAATAATAGTGCGACTGCTTTTTATACGTAATTGCGAGACAAGAAGTAAGTTGGGAAGTCGAGAAATTATCTTCCAGGTATGTTAAGGCTTTGCCTTTCTTTCTTTTTGGCATGATCCAATGACATGAGCGAACAACGAGTAAACGAGCTTCCATATTACTCTACTCTTAGAAGCACTAGGAGTACTTTAGTCTTTGATGTTCTTGTACCCTTCTTATGATTGTCCCTTCTGTTCATGGGTCCTGAGTTGTGTATCATGATTATGTTAGTTCACATTTATGCGTTGCATTCATTTACATATATGCATATTGACCCGTGACCAGAAGACGTAATATACGCGTATATTATGTATATATACATATATATGTATATATACATATATATATATATGGTGTATGGGGAAAGGGTGAGGCGTTATTTACGCATTACCACCTGATCAGCTGGTGGTATGTTTTATGGAATATTTTGGTATTGATGATGATGTTGTTGATGTTAGTGCTATTGTAGCAGTTGTTTTGTTAGTATTACGATTTCGGGCTAGGGATATAAACAAGGGAGATGTTGCCCGAATTTCGGCAGATTCTAAAAGGGATTTCATTTGAAGGCTTAAAACAAATATATGACAATAAGCCTAATAATAGTGCGACTGCTTTTATACGTAGATTGCGAGACCCGAAGTAAGTTGGGAAGTCGAGAAATTATCTTCCAAGTATGTTAAGGCTTTGCCTTTCTTTCTTTTTGGCATGATCCAATGACATGAGCGAACAACGAGTAAACGAGCTTCCATATTACTCTACTCTTAGAAGCACTAGGAGTACTTTAGTGTTTGATGTTCCTGTGCCCTTCTTATGATTGTCCCTTCTGTTCATGGGTCCTGAGTTGTTTATCATGATTATGTTAGTTCACATTTATGCGTTGCATTCATTTACATATATGCATATTGACCCGTGAC